>NC_133772.1:84674404-84696400 GCF_003597395.2 Chelonoidis abingdonii
GTGCCTTGATTAACCTGGAGCAACTGCCATTTGGTTACCAGGGTACTAAGGATTTGTTTAGCCTGGGGCTAACATACCTGTTTCTCAGTACTTTACTGTAGCCATCTGGCCTTGCCCCATCACAGTAAGTACAAGGGAGTTTTGCACAGAACCTGCCTATATTACTGCACCCAGCTGCAGTCAGCAATAGTCCTTCATGGTCATTAGCAGAGCAATCATTGCTTTTTCCTAAAATTATCCCCAAAATTCAGAAGAATCAAAAACTGCTCCTAGTACTAAGCAAATAATGTTCTTGGATTTTGCAGGTAGTGCTAGCAGTTTCCCCCATGGAAAAAGACAAGGTATTAACCCTTTCAGTAAGTATTTTATCTCTTATTTTTGTTTCCTTTTTCTTCTGTAGCACGCACATACCTCAAAATTCATGGGTCCCTCCCCATTTTCTTGCCTCACATCTGTCCAACGAGCTGACAGACTGAGAGCAGCTCAGGCATGGAATTAGGAATCAGGGGACTGAGAGTTTCATTTCCCACCCTCCCAGTCAACATGTGAGAGTTTGGGTAATTTTTTAACTTGAGAGTCAGTTTTCCAAACAGGGTAATAATATCCACTGCTTATAAAGTAGGTTATTAAAGAACCTTGATTTTCCTTCAGGCCTTACTCTGCGGTCCTTCCTATTCAAATATATTTTACATTTCCAAATGCCACATACTGCATTTCAAAAGCCAGTTGAAGGACATGGTAAATCTTATATTGCCCACATAACAAACAAGCACGTGATTCTTTTAAAGAATTAAGAAATGCAAATTTCTCACAGATTTGGTTGGTAAAGGTAACTGGGTAGATGGATTAAGATCTACCTGACTACTTTCTGAGATCTGTTAATGTGGTATAGAGCTGTTTCTAGTGGGGTTCCATAAGGATCGGTAGGACTGATGCTATTCAACATTTATCAGTGACCTGGAAGTAAATCTCTTTTCGTTTAAAATAAAGATTGACAGAGTGGCCAATAATGATGAGGACAGGACAGTCATACAGAGCAATCTGGATTGCTTAGGAAGCTGGCCCCATTCAAACAAAATTCTTTTTAATACATCTGCAAGATCATACTTCTAGTGACAAGGAATGTAGGCCATAGCTACAGAATGGGGAACTGTTCACTGGAAGGCACTGAGCCTGAAAAGGATTTAAAGATCAGAGAGAATAAACAACTCAACATATACTGTGACAAAAAACAGCTAACGTGATCCTTACATGTATAAACAGGGGAGTAGTGATTAGTGGTATGGAGGTGATTTTACCTTTGTTTGCAGCATTGGTGAGACCAAGACTGAAATACTGCACAACATTTAAAAAAGGATGGTGACAAATGGAGAGGTTGTAGAAGAGAGCCACAAAAATGATTTGAGGGCTGGAGAAAATGCCTTCCAATGAGAGACTTAGAGCTTTCTCTGTTTGGCTTTGCAAAAAGATTCAGAGATGACTGGATTACAGTGTACAGGTACTTTCACGGGGCAAAAATACTGAGTACTAAAGGGCTCTTTAATCAAGTGGAGAAAAGCATAACAAGAACCAATGGCTGGAAGCTGAAGCCAGTCAAACTCAAAAATTAGACTCACATTTTGAACAATGAGGGATTAACCCTTGGAACAAATTACCAAGGGAAATGGTAGATTCTCTGGCTCTTGATGTCTTCAGGTCAAGAATTGTCTTCCCAAAAGGCACCCATGCTTTAGCCAATTTATTGGGCTCAATACGGGGTACTGGGTGATATGTAATGGCCTGTGATATACAGGAGGTCCAAGTAGGGGATGAAATGGTCCCTTCTGGCTTTAAAATCTCAGAATCTATGAAAATAATGGAACAATCTGTAACTCTCACCCATGGATAATTGCATTTCTTATGTGGTGTTATCTTGAGTCTTGTATCTTAATACTTCCCATGTAAATGTAGCCCTTAGGACATCGATCAATTGACAGAAGAATTTTTGTTAAAATATTTTAACTATTTTATTTTAGAATAGATCCTGTATTTGACAAAGCATTAGGCAAGTCAAAATTTCAAACCAGAGCAGTTTTCTAATGAACTATAGCTCAGATTATCAAATGAATTTAGTTCAGACTTTGCAGGAACATTCCTCTTTGCCTTCAGGTAAAAATGGCAATTTTCAGTCCTCCCTGAGCTCCATGTTGTGTATGTAGAACATGGCCATTAAGCCACCATTATAGGAGACTGAAACTCCTCTCCATGACCGGCCAGCTCTGCCAGCCAGCCCAGAAGGGGGCAGAGCCATAGTTCTGCCTCCTTCCTGCTATAAATCCTTTCTGTATCCTTGCAAGGGCCAGCCACAGTCTGGTCCAGTGGACTAGCAAGGGCCAGTAATGTGAACACTGGCATACAGACGGTCTTGGCTAACAGGACAGGAGAAGCCATAAGAGGAGATGTACTGCAGGGAAAAATGTGTAACTCCATTAAAGTACAAGGATACGTTGTCTCTTGCACATTTCCAGTGAAGTGAAGGCCAGTGTATTAGTGAAACTTGCAGCTTTGCTTCCAGTAGCTCTCGGCCTTGCTTTGTGCTACTCTGTGTGGGATTTCTAATCTCAGAAGGGTTACTACTGGAACCATGTGGTAGCAGTTTGTAGCCTAAGGCTTTTCATAACAGCAGTGGATGCAAACTTTAATACAACTGGCTAAGCAACCCCATTGCTCCCTCACTGCTGTGGCTCCCCCAGATCTTAAAAGAGTTCTGGGGATTTTCAAGTATTAACATCCCTCAACTTCCAGTGAATCCACACCCCAAGTTTGCTGGGTTTCCTAAAACCCCAGGATTAGCTTTGGAGCCATGGCTTTAGCAGCACAGTGGGCTTTGGAGCATGTTGTCCAGGAATGCTGCTACAAGGGGTTAGCAGAGATGTTTCTGGGTCCTGGTGCTGGAGGGTTGGGGAAAGGTTGCTTTGACTTGTGATTGAATTCTTCGCAGACCTGCCTGCTTGATGGGGTAGGAACCCAGCTGGCCACCCTTCGAGATGATTCACACTGGTAGTGCAGTGAGAGCTCCATCCGACTCTCACCAGAATCAGTAGGAGTTCTACTCTTTAGTGGGGACAAGATTGGGCCTTAGGCAGAAGAGAGGGTGTAGGGTTTTGCCCAGACCATTCACCCTTTCCCCAGGAGGGAATGAACAGCCATGGTTTGTTTTTAAAAATACATCCATGCCTAAGGCTGTATGTGTGACTCATCCAACGCTGCCTCTTCCACAAGGTTATTGCTTGTTAAGCCCTAGTCCTTGTCAGCCTTGCAGCTTACTATGAAATCGTTGCTCTCCAGAAGCCTTGTTCTGTCACAGAGAGGCTGTACAGCACACTTAAGCTGGCTGGCTGGCTGCAATTTTGGTTTTAATTTTGGTTTTCCTCTCTCACCTCCCTCAACCAATATTCTTCCTGACCCACCACCTTCAGTAGGACGCCTGGTCTAGGAGCAGACATGAACAGAAGACAGGAAGCCATCTGAAGGATGGACAGATGGACATCCTACCGCCGTGTGGCATTGGCAACATCCAGCGTAGCAGAAGTGATACCCTGAACGTTTGCACTTTTTTTAATGATTGGTTTGCTTTTTTGTTTTCTTTTAATGCTATTATCTAATACTTTAGGGGAGGGGGAATGAGAGCATGACTTTAAAAAAAAAAAACCATATGAACAGCTACTGACAACTTAAGTTTCTGAGTTCACGGGGACTCGAGAAGAAAGAGATTTTTATATACTGTAAATAAATATATATGTAAATTATACAGTTGTCTTGTACAGGGGTTGTAGTCACTGTTTGGTCCCTCCCCTCAATTTCATAGGCTGTTAGGGTTAAAGGGACACCTTGACTTCTGGAATCCAATAATGCAGTGATGTCTGCAGCCGATCCATCCTTTGGCCGCAAATTGCGCGTGCACTCTCTCGCTCTCTCTCTAGCACCTCCGTGTGCATAAAAGCAAGTGTATTGCCACAGCTTGTGCTCACAGATGTGCACTGGGGGCCCCAGTTGTGCAGTAGACCAGATGCTTCTTGGGAGTTACTGAATATACCCATCTGCCACTGGAGTTGAGGGCCCGCTGCAGTGTGCGGGATTGGGCCTTTGGGAAAGCAGCGCTTCTTTCCATCAACGAACTGCAGATAAAGAAGGAGGAATGGGTGCAAAGTTCAAACCTGAACCACAGGAGGCACAAAGAGAGCGCCAGAAGTAGCTGCAGATTGGGTAGTGGTGAACAACAAACCTGTTGCCATCCAGACAAGGAAGACATGCAGAGAAGATGCCATATCTTGGAAATCTAGTGGCACCAAGAGCACAAGGAGGAGTACCAACAGTAGGGAGGCTCAGTATAGGGAGACCCCAGTAGTGCCAGTTGAGTACAGGGAAGGCACAGAAGTCCTGCATCTTCACGTATCACAATATCCTCTATTCGTATATCAGAATAATATAAAGGAGAAAGCATGATGTAGCTCTGCTATGCTCCTGAAGCCCCCTGCAGCCTGCTTAGTGCTACAGGGGAGAGATGAGAGCACATATGTCAACAGAGAAAGATACAGCAAGAGGTCTGTCTCTAGGAGTCTAGTTTCATCTCTGTCATTTTAGCCCAGGCTCATTAGGAAGGCGTAGTTCATTACAACCTGAACAATAGCTGCTCGTGCCATGGGTTCCCGTGCTTGCTGAGTGTGACTATCTTCCCATGCAATAGTCTGATCTATCACAGTTCCCACCTCCCAGGAATCTCTCTGTTCTGATGTCTGTAGTGGAAGCTGTAATGACGCACGCTATTAAAGCCGTGGCAATGGCCCAGCTTGAACAGGCTGCTGCGTTCAGAGATCACAGTGACCATTTCAGCTGGTGGTGCCTTGGCCAAAGTTAGTGTCTTGTTCATCTCAGTTAGACACACTTGTGAAATTTGTGGAGGGACAGAATCAGCCAGGTCTGTGCATTAGACAGCGGGGGGTGCGTGGAACATGACTGTGAAGCAGCAGCACATTCCTGCTTTGTGCATCTCTAGCCTGTTTGACCATATGAACGTTCTGAGGGGGGCATTATTTACAGCCAGCTGTCAGATGTCAGACACGTCACGCTCTCCTGCCACTCCAATTTGGACTGCAACCTTTGTACTCCGCTTTCTTACACACATTCTCAATCTAAACTAAGGTTGCCAACTCTCCACGATTGTCCTGGAGTCTCCAGGAATTAAAGATTGCTCTTTAATTAAAGATTGTCATGTGATGAAACCTCCAGGAATTCATACAACCGAAACTGGCAACTCTCTACTACCTGCTGTCTGCATTCTGCTGCTGTAGGGGGAGCAGCTCTCTGGTGACATTGTTATCCATGTACTTTGGCTGTTTTGCTCGCAACGGGGCTGCTTGTTATTGCATATAATGTGGTGAATGGGATTTCTCACCTCTCACCTGTACACACGCAATGTATAATCTACTCTCAGGCTAATGAGAATTGGTAGACAGGCACCATTTTGTACAGTGTTCGTGTGCTCTGGGTTTGAAACTAGTCCTTATTTGGACGGTGGTAAAGCTGTACGTGCAATATCCTTGAAGTGTCTTGAAATGGAAACTGCTGCTGGTGCCAGACATCGTGCCAGGCTGTTGTAGGGTGACCCCAGAACATTCCTTCTCAGCAGCATTGCATCATGGCAGAGAGGCCTTGCATCACGCTGGGCTGCGTGACTTTGCGACATGGTGTGATGTAGCACACTCACAGGGTGCTGCTGTGACATCGCTTGGTGACAGCAGTGTGTGTGTGTTGAACTTGCATCACAACACAGCAAGTTCACGCCACACTGTTCGCTAACTAAATATTCAGAGGGGGCAGGGCTTGACTGCAAAAATAAATTGCTCATTGGATTCCAGAGCATGGGACCTTCTGGATGAGAGCAGGATTGAAGCTGGGTTAAAGTGTTTGGTCTGGATTAAAAAAAAATGGAAACTCATGACAAGTGTCTCCCTGAAGAACAAATCTGACAAACCCACCATAAAAAAGAACTGTTGTCTTTAGTGAACAGCAGCACCCGCTGCCGGCTTCTCATTGTAAATTACATACATTGTATGTGCTCTTCTGGCTTTTCCTTTTTATACTTTGGGACAGGGTGTACATGTACCTTGAAACTATTTGGTTTAGTGTATAATGAGAAATGTCAGTTTCCTCCTCTAATCCTGTTGTAGGAGTGAAGAATGAACCGAACTTTGTAAAAAAAAAACAAAAAAAAAACCTCCTTTTCTTTGTATACTAGTTTTAGGAATGATAAGCACTGGCTGCTGTTCTCACTTATAGTGACAGCCAGCACAAGCAGAAGGTTGGATGGCAGGGTGGGCTCTCTCATGTAGTCTATGAAAGCAGCAAATCTTCAGCAGCAGAAGTGGGCTGGTAGAGGTTGTCGCTGCCTATTAGCTCAGGGCAGTAAAAGCCCCTAAATCCAGCCTTGGTGGCTGACACTCTAAGACTCATTGTATCTTTTCTGCTGGAAACTTTAAACCAGTGAGCTCACATTGCCTATGGCCATGTAAACTCTTCTGCAACCTTTGTCCTGCTGTCAGCCCTGCCCTCTCTCTAAAGGATGCTTAAGAAACATGCCACACCTACTGTCTGCAAGTTAGTAGTCTGGGCGCCTCTTCAAGGAAGCCAAGCTATTGTCTGTTTATAGGGCCAGCCTCAGAACCTGTGGGGTCCTAGGTGAAATCTGCTAGGAGGTTGCCTTCCAACCTGGGTCTGCTGATGGAATGGGAATCGAGCAGTACACGGCCTCCCCTTCCATTCCTGCTGGAGAAGGAGTTACTGAGTTTACATAAGGTCCTGAGCAGTTTCTCCCATGGCTTGTGCCTCACATTACTGTTTGTGCATGAGGCTCCGAGTGATTCTGTGCTGCTGGACCGTAATTACAGCATAAATATGGTCTAGCTTTTTGTGTGTAGAACAGTCACACAGACTATCCTGGCCCTGTGGCATAAATCAGTCATTCAGTTGTCCATATCAAAACTGCACAGTGGCTGCAGCTCTCTGACAGTTCTCCCAGAACTAAAACTAGAAATGTTAGCAGCAAGTCCTCCTGCAGCAGCGCTACAGTTCCCACCAGAGAACTGAGTGCCACCCCATCTGTTGGGAGGTACAGCTGAGCACATCCTTTCCCAGCAGGAGCAGGCCAAATGCTGTTCTCATTTACGGCACTGAAGTCCATCGGTCACACCGGTGTACACCAAAGCAGAACTTTGTGCATGTCTCACCCACCCTTGTGAATCCTTCTGAATATGTTCATGGCTGCTCTGAGTGAGTGGTGAAAACAGCCAGGACAAAGGAGAAGAGGCCAAGGGCTTTACAGAGTAAGTCTACATCCAGCACTGGTCCTGTTGGAGGAGGAGATACTTCCTTGTTCACTGATCACCAGTGAAGTAAATTTGGTATTGTCTCCCACAGTGGGGTTCTGTTGACAGCATTGTTCATTAGACTGAAAGGCAGCTGGTTGGTTTTGGTTTTGTAATAAAATAGATAAACGTTGCTTTGGAGTTTTGTGGAGCTTTAATTTCCAGAGTTCATCCCCTTCCTCCGCATCTCACGCTGACAGTTGCCTAAGCAGAGCCCGGGAAATGGGCAGTTTCTGTTCACAGTGGTCAGTGCCAATCCTTAGTTTATTCTGGTCCACATGGGGTGAGCCCCACACGTCACTTTCACGAGAAGAGTGAAACACACCCAAGAGCTCAAAGTGAAACGTGGACAAAAGCAGCCCCTTGAATCAGCCCAGGATCACTCAAAGGCAGTGAAGCCTCAACAAGGAAACTGGGTTGAGCTTTGCTGCATTTCACCCAGAGGTGCTGACATTTCAGCTGTACTGGCTGTGTGGTTTGTAAAATCTCTGTACAACTTTTCATCATTGATGTACCCAAACGTGTGGGTGCTAATATCTAAACTGTATTCTTAGATCTATTTACTGAAGTTTGGGTTATTGCTGATTATGTACTTTATGCACCATATGACATAAAAAAAAAACCCCACCTTTCTATTTGTGGACAATCCAAGCACTATACCCAGATGTACAGACACACTTTTCTCAGCCTGTGTATTATATAGTTTTAACATTAGCTTTAATAAAATACTTTAGGCAAGGCACTATATAAGAATCATTCCCTAGTGAACTTAACAGCAGAGCAAATACTGCCACCTACTGGTCATGGGCATTTTCAACAGTTACCAACGAAAAATGCTGGTGGTCTTTAAGGTGTTGTTCACGCATGCTTTCTCCTGCCTTTTGAAATGGCTGCACGTTCTCTCACTTCCCAGAAAGCATGTTGTGATTGTGACTAGTAGTAACTTCCTGGCTATCCTCTTGATGGGGATTCTCTGGCCCTAACATCTTGGCACCCCAAACAGAATATTCAGGGCAGGTGGATTCAGACCATGTCCTTAGCAAAGTCTCTGCTGCAGGCTCCAGTACAGAGACAGGCTACAGTGGTGAAGCTGGGATCTGAATTTTCCTAAGTTCAGGATGGAACAGAGGATGGATCAAACCCACATTTCTGTCTGCAACCATCTCTAGTTTTTAGAAGGGCTCAGTAGAACATTGGCTGTGAAATCCCAAACCATAGGAGTCACCTGGCCTCAGTTTTCATTCCACACTCTCAGATAGGGATTTAATAATGTGACGATTCAAATCCAGGCGTATTCTGCTTTAAAAGCAGGCCATTGTTTCCCAGGTAAGGTATGAAGGCAAGACTTGTATTGAAGCTGGGGTCCCTGAACACCACTGGGAGTCCTGAAGAGAGAATTATTATTGAAGTAGTAGGTGTGTAGCAATGGCAGTTCTCTTACAGATTCAAAGCAGAGCACTAATGACTATAAGAGCTGTAAGAATTGGCTGAAGTGGTGTGAGAGAGCGAGTGAGCGAGCAACCACGTTGATTTCAATAGATGTTAGGAGCTGAAATATCACTGTGGATCTGACCTACGTTCTTTATCTGAATATTAAGGAAGTGTCAGGGTTTTTTCCCTCACTTTGAACTTTAGGGTACAAAAAGTGGGGACCTGCATGAACAGTTTTAAGCTTAATTATTAGCTTAAATCTGGTACGCTGCCACCAGCCAGAATTTAGTGTCTGGCGCACTTTCTGTTCCCCCAAAACCTTCCCTGGGGAACCCAGGCCCAAACCCCTCGGGTCTTAAAACAAGGAGAAATTAACCATCCCTCTCCTTTTCCCCCCAGACTTTCCCCTCCCTGGCTTGCCTTAAGAGGCTTCACACCGATCCAAACTCCTTGGATCTTCAAATAAGGAGGAATTACAGGTTCTAAAACAAGCTTTTAATAAGAAAGGAACGCGAAGGTAAATTATTTCAGTAAAATCATGGGATGGAAAGTGCTTTACAGAGTACTCATGCATAGTAGACTAGATGTGTATCGCCTCGGACTGTACCCACTACCGCATGCACTAGATTACAAGTTAGGCCGCACAAACAGGGAGGGTAAAAAATGCCCTCCAGCAAAAAGACACATTTACATGTTGAGAAAACAACCATAAGATAACCTGCTTGCCTGGCTACATTACAATCTTGAACAGAGATGACTAGATTAAGAAAGAATTTGTGATGAGCCTGGTAGGGATGATGTCCGTCCCTCTCAGTTCCGAGAGCGAACAACCCCCAAAACAAAAAGCACAAAGACTTCCCTCCACCAAGATTTGAAAGTATCTTGTCCCCCTGTTGGTCTTCTGGTCAGGTGTCAGCCAGGTTTACTGAGCTTCTTAACCCTTTACAGGTAAAAGAGACATTAACCCTTAACCATCTGTTTATGACAGGAAGGAATTAAAATGTTCAAAACTGACTAATAATTTTGTGAGCCTCTAGTTTTGGGTACCCTTTAAAGGGTCCTGATTTTTCAATGTGTGGGTGGTCGGCACTTTTGGAAAATCAGGCCCCTCTAAAGTGTCTCATTTTGGGCACCCAGAAATGGAGGCACCCAAATCACGTGTCACTTTTGTAAATCTTGGCCATAGGCTTGACAGCATGTCCCTCTAGTTACCATAATGAGATCAATAGTGTAGCCCATGCCTATCACAAAGCTACTGATTCTATCTCTGCAGCCTTAGACAGCCCTGAAGTAGGATCATGTTAGGAAGCTTTTACTCACAACCAAAGTTAGCAACTTAAATTAAAAAATATACGTAATGTAAATCTGCAGAACCTGATGTGCTCAAGTGCCAATATTATGTAATGACAAATGTATTTTTCTTTCACTCTAGTTGCAGTCCCACTCAGTCTCTCTCTAGTTATAGACAGAAAAGTAAATACAAAGTGGACATCGTGGGGAGCAATCTTTCAATGAGTCTAAAGCAAATATGCTCAATTTATCAGTGAAAAGGATGATTTTTCTAACTGTCAGCTCTAGAAACTTCCCCCTGGGGTCTGAAAGTGCAGCTGTGTTATTTCTGCCTCTGACATCACTACCTGTAATTACGACTGCCAAAGTCCAGATTTAGTTGACAGTTTAGTTGATGCTCCAAGAATCAGACTAGAATCCAGCTCTGTCTGTCAGGGCTGCTGTGGGTCTGCAAAGCAAACAGGAATAAAAATAGGCCACTTTCAGTACTCTTCCCAGCAGTGACATTTCCAGGAGTGCTTTATTCAAATTTAATTTTTCTGAATTTTGAAATAAATAATAAAAATACATCATTGACCTCTTGGCCTCTCAAAGCCTAGGCCCTGTGATCAATTCCCAGGTGCAAAAAACAAAGACAAAAACCCTGGACAAACTGCAAAAGCCTGTGTTAAACAAGAGAGATGAATGAGCAGAAGTCTCACAAATTACTTTGAAAAATACCTTATGACAACATTTCCTTTACTTAAAAAAAAAAAAAAAAAAAACCTCAAAATGTAGATGTCCAAAAATTATCTTCCACCTAACAGGTGCTGGACTGCATGGTTATGCACAGCTAAGCTGTTCATGGCACCTTAACTTTGCCTGGCTCCACTAGCAATGTTCCTAGCAGGCCCGTGTCACCTGTTTTGTAAGCTGTGATGTTTTCTTATGTTCTTCTTTTGAATGAATTATTTTAAAGAACATTTTCATTTTAAAGGGGGTTAAGCCGTCCGTGCCAATAGGCTGTGGCTAGCTTTAGTTCAGAAAAACCTTGGGATTTGAAGAGTTTGGATATACAATTAGCAGTAAGCGTGTATTACAGCACAAGTATATACAGAGCCGGCAGCAAAAAACTAGGTTAACGCTGAGGTCACGTTGCTTGGTGGTATGTTGTCCCCTTGCAGCATGTTGAGTTGAGCAAAACTTCTGCAAACCAGGATGTGCACAGCATTTCCCTCTGTCAGCAAGGGCCTAGTACACCCCATTAGCACATGTACCTTTACTCTGTCAACCCCACAAGCTCTTCACCTCCTTTTACAGCCCATTCACCCACAGGATTCCAGTTCACTCTAATAGGTTCTCTATACCACCTCCCCTATGTTCCCCTGGAGTTGACAGTAGCCAATAGGAATTATTTGGATACACTCCAGGTGCAATCGGGGCAGTAGGTGTATCTACACTAAATGGTGGAGGCAATAGCTGGCCTGCTTGGTAAAGGTATGTTTGCAATATGAGGACATGTGGGGTGCATTGACAGCTGTGATTATATGACGAACTCCGTTTTGCATCCTCCAGTGTGTGTGAGCAAAGAAAAAAGCTGCATGTGTACCTTCAGGATCCAGTATGCAGAATTGTGTACATCACATCATAAAGAGGCCCTGGAGGGTTATTACAAAGGGCATTATCTGTAGTGAGCTGGGATATGAGAGTAGGCTGAGCATTTACTATCTGCCTGTACTTCAGGTAGCAGAGTGTGATCAGTGTTAGGTGTAGCTGTATTGAATGGTAGATCTGTAGATTCCTTTGAGGTGTGTGACAGAGCTGTGCCTGTGATGTGAGGAGATCTATGTTTTCCCCTCTTGTGTGGGAGGAAGAGGCAGAGATGCATGTTCAGGAAGCAGCATGTGTTATTTCAGTTCAGAATTGTGGAGGCTATGCTGGTAGCAGGGAATGGGGCTTTTATTACCAAGAATATTGTCAGCAGTGAGATGGACTCTCAGAGGATTCCAATGGTTAAGTGGAAGTGTAGGTTAAGATGGTATCATGTAAGTGTATGGGAGCTAAAAGGCTGGGAAGTGGTTCTTAAGCTGTACATATGTAGTATGCTTTCTGGGGAGTGTTCGCCAAGTTCTGGACCCTCCTGAATCTTAAAGTGCCAAGGGCCTGTGTGCATATCGAGGCACTGCTCGGAGAGGATAGAGGGAGGGTGACATGGGCAATTTTCCTTCCCAATCCCTTTTAGTTTTTTAATAGTATTGACTGGAATCCCGTGGGTGAGCGTGAATGGTCTGTAAAAGGAGGGGAAGAGCTTGTACATTTCAGCAATGATGGGGTTGGCAGAGTAAAGGTATGTGTGTTAACAGGGAATATTGGGGCATTGCTGAAAGAGGACAGAGTTAAGGGTGCCTGGGCCATTTTAACTCTGCATTTCCTGGTTTTCAGAAGTTTGTGTTTTGCTCAACTCAGTTTTCTTCAAGGGGACGACAGACCACCAAGCAACCTTAACTCTGTGTTAATGCAGTTTCTTGCAATTTAATTTTGTAGGGTTTTAAAAAAAAACAAGTATCAGAGGGGTAGCCGTATTAGTCTGGAACTGTAAAAGCAGCAAAGAATCTTGTGGCACCTTATAGACTAACAGATGTTTTGGAGCATGAGCTTTCGTGGGTGAATACCCGCTTCGTCGGATGCAAGTGGGTATTCACCCACGAAAGCTCATGCTCCAATACGTCTGTTAGTCTGTAAGGTGCCACAGGACTCTTTGCTGCTTTTAAAAAAAGAGCAGGAGATTATAATAATGTTGTTCAGAGTTAGCTGTCATTTAGGCAGTTGTTCTTGTCTTGTCCTACAAGTAGTGTACTTAGGGCTTGTCTACGCTGACAATTTTACAACACTGCAACTTTCTCGCTCTGGGGTGTGGAACCGCCCCCCCCCCCTCGCACCCCTCCGAGCGCAGCAAGTTTCAGCATTGTAAAGCACCCATGTAGACAGTGCACCAGTGCTGGGAGCCACGCCTCTCATGGAGGCTTTATTTTTATTTTTATTTTTATTATTTTTTAAGAGCGCTGGAAGAGCTGCCATGACTATACAAGCCATATTAAAGTGCTGCCAGTGTAGACTAGCCCTGAGCCAGCATGCCTCGCCCACCCCTCCAAACCCATCAACTGTGCCTTACCAGCCCTGCTGCAAGACATCTCTCCAGCTATGACCCTGACCCATTCACTACACACCCCCAACCTGTCCCCTCCCCGTTGCAAGCAGGGAACCAATCTCCCCAAAGCTTTCACGCCCTGGTCTACAAATGTTTCTATTGCAGTTACCTCCCATTCCTGTAATCAGTCACCTCCAGTTCCTGGCGCAAAGGACAGTCATGTTACAGTGGCATAATGTTCAGGTGCAGGATGATTAAGATCCACTGGCCACTGGAAGAGTGGTGGAGTTGTAGTGGGTGTTGAGTGCACTGGCCAAGCTTCAGATTGTCATGCAGGATTGTTAGGGTTCACTGGCAGAGCTGGAGAGTGCAATGGGCTGGTGTGCAGGGGGTTGGGGTGAGCTGGCAGAACTCAAGGGTGCCATGCCTCCCTCACCTTACCACCCAATCTCTCTTTCTTCCTTTACCATCCCCCCTCACTGCAGCCCCAATCCCCCGCTCCCTATTCCCCCACTCCTTCGCCCTCTAATATGCCTCTCTTCCTAAGAAGCATTCATGCATCTAATGCCCCACTCCCACATATTTTGATTACATCCCCATCAAAATGAAATTGCCAGCCATGACTCACAAATTGTAGCAACCTCCAACCACTTAATCTAAAATGCCTTTTGTCTTAGGGGTTGTGATAAATTTATCTTTAGTTAGGTTAATTGAAGGGTGACTTCACACCCATCACTCTCAAAGAGATCTGTGATTCATCCAGTCATTAGTACTTCTTAGTTTAACCATACAGGGCGGCAGAAGGAAAGTAGTTTGTTTAGGGCACCTATAACTCAGGAAGCCTTTGGTCAAATGACTCCAAATTTGAATCACGAACATTACCCCACATCCCCATGAGGCACACCAGATTTCACAGCAATCCGGTTAACTGTACAGATTTTAGAGCACTTCCAAAGGGCAAGGTTTAATGCATATAAAATGATAGGAATGGAAAACCTCTAGCTATTTGTATTGGTGCATGCGCAGTGCAGAAATGGACACACTCTCAATATGGCTAGGCAGCAGTTCTGCAGAAAAGGATCTAGGGTTTACAGTGGACGAGAAGCTGGATATGAGTCAGTGTGCCCTGGTTGTCAAGAAGGCTAACAGTATTTTGGGCTGTATAAGTAGGGGTATTGCCAGCAGATTGAAGGATGTGATCATTCCCTTCTATTTGACATTGGTGAGGCCTCATCTAGAGTACTGTGTCCGGTTTTGGGCCCCACACTGCAAGAAGGATGTGGAAAAATTGGAAAAAGTCCAGCAGAAGGCAACAAAAATTATTAGGGGGCTGGAGCACATGACTTATGAGGAGAGGCTGAGGGAACTGGGATTGTTTAGTCTGCAGAAACGAAGAATGGGGGGGATTTGATAGCTGCTTTCAGCTACCTGAAAAGGGGTTTCAAAGAGGATGTATCTAGACTGTTCTTAGTGGTAGCAGATGACAGAACAAGAGTAATGTCTGAGTTGCGGGGAGTTCTTAGGTTGGATCTTAGAGAAAAACTTTTCACTAGGAGTGTGTTGGAAAGCACTGGAATGGGTTTACCTAGGGAGGTGGCTGAATCTCTCCTAGAGGTTTTAAGTGTCAGCTTGACAAAGCCCTGTCTGGGATGGATTTAGTGGGATTGGTCCCGCTTTGAGCAGGGGGTTGGACTAGATGACCTCCTGAGGTCTCTTCCAACCCTGATATTCTCTGATTCTATAAAGATTTAATGGGTGCCATGTACTACCTTGGATAAACATAACCAGTTGAGACCATTTTGACCCAGATCACATCAGTCATTTGATCTCTAGCTTTGTACAACCCCTGCTTCCTCCAAACTGGAAATTTTTTTTCTAAATGGTTATTTTTACAAAGTTTGTATCTCCAGAACCCCTGGCTCAAATGACTCCAGATTTGGGTCTCTAACCCTATCCTGCGGCATACCAAATTTCAAAGAACTCAGACTGTGCAGGTTGACCGTAGAGCACTTAGAAAGGTTGACCTTTAAACAGATGACTAGATGCAATCTTAACTACCGTGGTGCTACTGCACTTACTATAATGTTCTCAGTGATAAGAGTGATCTTTAAGCCCTATTACCAGGCAAATCCCATAATATAATGTTCTGGGTTTAGGTGGTTTATATGCAAAAATAGTTACTATGGGCCTCATTCTTACAAATGACTGTGGCTACAGCCCTGGTTTGCTCACTTCTTACAATAGGTGAGAAGGTCTGACCCTTTTCAGGACTGTACCCAGCTTAGCTGAACAGATACATGAGGGGGAGCTGCCAGCAGTTCTGATATAGCTGCTCAGGAAGTAACACCAGACTGAATGGCTGGGCTGAATCTGTAATAAACAACATATTCTGATCTTCCTAAAATCCTGCCTGAATCCTCTTTACGCAGAACTCACAAACGCTACATGGTAGCAGGAGTGGATTCACATGTCACATGTCTTATTACATATTTATGGAGACGAGTGATTGGAGAAAAGAGTAATTCCACCGGAGCTGAAAGCTATCTGCCAGCGCAGCAGTTAATGGGAAGAAGATTCATCAGAGGTTCAGCCTGTATATGCAAGTAAGCAGCTTTGTTGAAAAGAAGATAAGCAGAAAGGAACTCTTTTTAAGAATATTGTGCGGCCCGAAGTGCTAGATGTTTATAATTGTGTGCACTTAAGTCAGGCAATGCAAACATGCTGTCAGATTGTTGCCAGCACAAAGTGCCCGAGGCCAAGCAACAGCAGTTCGTTGCTCGGTGTGCATAGCGCCAATAAACACACCAGGGTGGAGAAGCAAACAAAGTTTATTTGAGATCTCAAAGCGGTGCAAGGAGACTGATGCCTCAAATCAAGCACACCTAAAACAAGCAGTTTCTTCTTTTTATACCCGAGTTGTTTACTGCAAAACCTGCTGACTAGCTCATCCCCCGTTCCCCCTCTTTCCAGCTGCAGCATTTTTTCTCACTCAATCTTTTGTCTTTCCCCTTCTTTTTTCCCTCTCCACTGCTGAGACATGTATTTTGTATCTAACAGTGGCCTTGAGTTCACTTTAGCCTAGCTTCAGTGTATTACAGCAGAGAACTAACTGGCTGTTACAACAGAAAACTAACTGCTAACACTACATTTTGCAGCTATTAGTACATTAGGTTACACTAGGTTACACAAAGTGTTTAACATGGAGGAACAATGGTTCATTGAGGCCTGAGCAGGAGGGCTTCATCGGCACTCGTGATCTTCCACCCTCCCGAGTTACCTAGGGTTATGCCTAGTGACACCAACAAGATGGTACTTCACAAGCCTGAAGACTACTGTGCGCCCAAGATAAATTAAACTTTTGAAAGACACAGATGTCACATGAGAACTCAGAGAGGAGGAAGAGTCATTTGACATCCAATATAAATTCTTCAAACTGTTGAGCCAAACATGTAATTAAGGACAGCTCACAGAGTCAGTAACCAGAGATCAGATACAGATGGCTATTTAAGACCCAAAGATTAGAAAAAGACCATTGGAAGCATAGGCGTCAAGTTTCTAATATGCTGGGGGCTGCTTCCCACTGGCTCTGTCCAGGGCCTGCCCCCACATCACCCCTTCCCCCAGGGCCCCACCCCCACCCTGCTTCTTCCCACCCTCGTTCCACCTCTGTCTCACCTCTTCCCCACCCCTTCCCTGCCCAGTTCCTCCCTCTCCCCTGAGCATGCTGTGCCCTCGTTCCTCCCTGCCAGTGCCTCCTGATGCTGCAAAACAGCTGACCCAGGGCATGCAATAGGTACTGGGAAGGAGAGAGAAGTGCTGATTGGTGGGGAGAAGGAGGGTCTGTGAGAGGGTCTGCTGGTGGGTGCTGAACACCCACCATTTTTTTCCTGTGGGTGCTCCAACCCAGGAGCACCCACAGAGCTGGCACCTATGATTGGAAGATCCAGATTTGAACCTGGATGAGACAGCATGCATAACCTGCTTCCTTACTAACTCCTATGATCTAAGGCTAATATGTCACCAATCACCCTAAAGTGGAGCAATTGCTTTACCTTATGTCTGCATTCCTGACACCTGGATTGCAGCATTTCAGCTCTTTTGCTTAAAGGTACACACAGCATTTCTTTAATCCTTTCTATTTTTACAATATAATTCATTCTACTTTCACAGGGGGTTATAATAGAGGGCTATAAAATCATGACTGTGGTGGAGAAAGTGAATAAGGACATATTAGGGACACGTTATTTACTCCTTCACAGAACACATGCACTAGGGGATCACCCAATGAAATTAATGGGCAGCAAGTTTCAAGCAAACAAAAGGAAGTACCTCATCACACAACACATAGAACTCTTTGCCAGAGGATGGTGTGAAGGCCAAGACTATAACAGTTAAAAAAAGAACTAGATAAGTTCATGAAGGATAGGTCCATCAATGGCTATTAGCCTGGCTGGTCAGGGATGCAATCCCATGCTCTGAAATGTCCCTCATCTCTGGGAGAGGCCAACAAGGGATGCATTACTAGATGATTACCAGTTCTGTTCTTATGTATGTTAAAATAATCACAGGGTGTGAAATTTCTTAAAGGACACACCATTTAATTGGCTCCAACTAATTGACAATTGTACTTGTTAATTTGCTGAAACTTTATGCTGCCAATGAAATTTTGGCTATGTCATTAATAACAAAGGGGCTGAAGACAGCCTGCTGTAGGTGCAAAATCTAACAGTAACAGAGGCGCCACGGCTGCTGCCTCCATAATGTAGCTTGTCAGAGGTGTCACATAGTGCACACAGTTTGTCAGGCCGGCTGTCTTTTCAGAGCTGCATATTGAATTGCTGGGAAGTGATGGCCTGTGTGAAAATCAGAGAATATTTAGGGTCAAGTGATAGACTGGGAAAGCAGGCAAACAGCCCTTCCTCTCCCAACACCACTCGCATACCCACACCAAGGACAGATGTATTTGACTGCAGGTTTTTTTGTGGGGCCTGGGGGAGGGGCAGTGCTTCCACCACTGACTGTTCTAGTGATCTCAGGAGGTGGGGTCTGTTAGGCAGGCATCGGGGAGCATTAGCTCCATTTCAAAGGGGTATCCAGCAGTGTCCTGCAGGACTTTCTCCCCTCACCGGTGAGGAAACTCAGCCTTCCCAGCACACAGCTGCCTTGTCAGGGTGCAGTTTTGCCCATAATATTCACTACCTAGAAATTAAACATTGTGTTAACTTCAGGGGTGGCTCTAGGACTTTTGCCACCCCCCCCGCCCCCAAGCACGGCAGGTGGGCTGCCTTCTGCGACTTGCCTGAGGACGGTCTGCTGGTCCCGCAGCTTCAGCGGCGGTCCTCCGAAGCTGCGGGACCAATGGACCCTCCACAGGCACACCTGTGGGACATCCGCCAAAGCAGCAGGACCAACGGACCCTCCACAGGCAAGCCGCCGAGGGCAGCCTGCCTGCCACCCTTGTGGTGCCGGCAGAGCACCTCCCCCCGTCCCAACGGCTTGCCGCCCCAAGCACATGCTTGGCGTGCTGGGGCCTGGAGCCCACCCCTCGTTAACTTTACTTAAGCACTCCTTTAGCCCCAGTACAGCAAGCTAGACATAGCCACAGGCTCCTCTGCTGGGCTCTACCTGCCAAAGAGCAGCCCTTCTGGCACTGTGTGCAGACATGACAACTGTAATTAAAAAAGGTTTAAAAAAATTACATTGCCAAGTTTATTCATAGCAATAAGTGCTTCGCAGCGTGTGACTGTGCCTACTGCTGGACTGGCCAAGATGGCTGCAACTTCCCTTTAACTACTCCACAAAGGTTAATGCTGTCAGTATGAGCTGAACAAGCCCATTTGCTAATTAAATGAACTCAACTAAGTCCCGTTTGTCCTGGAAAAAAAAAAAGGGCAAAACTGTTGCAGGTGAGCAATGCCTCCCGCTAAAACCATCCAACACCACCAACAAACTGAAAATAGCATACGCTAGCGCCTGGCTTTGGCTGGTGGCACGTGAGGCAGCGCCTAGTGCAGGTTCACCGTATATGCAGAGCTTAAGTGAAATCTATGGTGCAGCTCATCAGGCAAAGCCCATAAGCTTCTGAGTACTGTACCATCTGCAAGATGCTAAAGGCCCTTAATGTCCAGTGGCTGTGGCAGCTCATCAGCACCTTGTGTGATGGAGCCTGTAGCTTGATATTATTCTAATGCTACGAGCCATGTCGTGTCCAGCTTTTGGGCCTTTAACACTGACAATAATCATATCTTCTTTGCTCTTAGTATATTTCACCCACATCCTCAAATCTTAGCTACAAGGGTTGTGGCTGCCCTGTGGCCACTTAATAAAGCACTTTATGAACGTGATTAAGTACTATTATATACCATTTTACTGATGGCAGTCTGAGGTAAGTGTTTACAGGCCACAGAGATGTTAGACAATGGTGCACTCAGGACTGAAAGCCAAGTTTCCAGTGGCCCATGTTCCCTGCTGATCACTATATGTGGGATTGGGATAGATGTGTCTCATTCCCCCCACCCCCACCCCTCCCTGCCCGGCTCAGCTTGGCAGTGATCCTTTTGGTATTTTGCTTTCCTCTGCTCTACGGTGTGTGGGTCACTTGCAAGGATTATCTTGTATTGCTCAGTTAATCATTTCCCTGCCATTGCGAGTGGCCTCACATGCTGGTGCACCTTGGTCACTCCTATTCTCAGCCTGTGGCATGTAGTAGTCTGGTCTCTTGGCCATTGCTGGGTTTAGTGTGTACGTGCAGGGGTGGTGGTAGTGGGTTGTGATACACAGGAGGTCACTCTAGCTGATCTAGTGGTCCCTTTTGGCTTTAAACACTAGGACTTGACCATATCACTACAGTACCCTGGCTAGCTGGCTTAGACCTCATCAGGTGGAATTCATGACACATACCACTTCTGCTCCAGCTGCTATTTGCAGAGGTGCTGAGCACCTCCCGTCCCCAAACTCCCATTGTTGCCCAAGGTATAGCTACAGATAGGACCTCCCTTTCCTGCTGCCCAAGCCTGTGCTTAGCCCTGAGGCTAGCCATCCTGTGCCACGATTAGCCTGTCTTTAGTGTATGGCTGAAAGCTTTGCAGCATCACGCTACCGTAGCTTAGAGTTGGCCATTAAGTCGCATCACCTACACGAGCATCCAGCTGTCCTAAAATACTGAGTAATGCTGCTGCTCAGGAACCTGGTTCTAGTGCACACTAGCCAGGATTACATCATGCAAAGTGCAGACCATAGTGAACAAACACACGGCAACATTTGAGTGCTGCTAAAAATGAAATTAGATGCATTTCCAATGTCTGCCTTCCCCACCCCTACCCCAAGAGGCACACTGGCCATTTTACCCAGCATCTTCCAGGCCAAAGAGCTAAGATTACCATGTTTCAAGTACTCAGAATGTGTGTGTGAGGGCGGGATGGGAGGTACTGGATTTTTTTGTGTGCGCGCGCGCGTGCGCGTGCATACGTACTGTAGGAGGGGCAAGTGAGGGAATTTGGGCAGTATGGGTGCGTGCATGTGTGCACGCATGCCCCCCCCCCCCCCCGGGAGGGTATTTGCTGGGGTACTGGAGGGGTGTTTTTGTCACACACACTTTCTGGGTGTGGTGTTCTGGCCTGTCTAGTGGCACCGCAAACACTTAGTGAGATTGAATTTGCACTACAGCCTTGCTTTTCGCTCATGCAGTAGCAGCTCATGCACTAAGCTCCAGAGGCCTCAGGTTCAATCCCGCCTGTGACCGCCGGGGTCTGTTGGTATGCCATATGTACACTGTGAGGACAGCCTAGTGCGTGCATGTGTACTGTGAGGATTACACTGGAGGATGGCGGGGTTGGGGGGGGGGATGTTAGGGGTTGTTTTTGTACTGGGATGTGTGTGCTGGGGGGGAGGGGCAGGAGGCGTGTTGGTACTGAGAGATGCACCTGGTGGGAGCTGAAAGGGGTGTGGCTCGGTTGACCAGCTATCCCGATTTTATAGGGACAGGCCCAATGTTTGGGTCTTTTTCTTAAATAGGCTCCTATTACCCCCCACCCTCTGTCCCGATTATTCACATTTGCTGTCTAGTCACCCTACCGTGGGAGGGATACTGGAGGTGCGTGTGCGTGTGTGTGTGTACTGGTAGAGTAGCTCCGGGGGGGGTGGGGGGGGTGGGCGAGGGCTGGAAGGCATGGTTGTGTACCGGTGGGTGCAGGAGGGTTGTGTGCTTACCGGGAGAGGAACATGGGGTGGTTCTGGAAAGGGTGTATATGTACCGCGTGTGGCTATGGGAGGGTTGTGCACTAGGATAGGTATTTGAGAGGGTGTTTTGGAAAGGGGTGTTTGTGTACTGGAAGGGGTACCTGGGTGGGCCTGGGAGGAGTCTATATGTAAAGGAAGGGGTGGGGGGGGGAGCGGGGGTGGTCTATGCATGCACACACTGAGAGGGTTGCCTGGGGGAGTTCTGGAAGAGGTCTATGTGTACTGTGAGGGGTACCTGGATGGTCCTGGATGGCAGCTCTATGTACTAGGCAGGGTACTGGAGGGTGTTTGTGTAATGGGTGTGGGGTGGTACCTGGGGAAGGGGGACTTTTGAAGAGGGGGGTAATGTGTACTGGGAGAGGTGGTCTGTGTGTGTGCGCACACACTCTGAGAGGTGTACTTGAGGGGGTGCTGGAAGGGTGTGTGTACTGAGAAGAGTATCTTTGGCTATGTGTACTGGGAGGCATATCTGGCTGGGGCTGAAAGGGGTCTATTTGTAATGGGGGG
>NC_133772.1:84696484-84708481 GCF_003597395.2 Chelonoidis abingdonii
GGTCCTTGAGTGGGGTGTGTTTGTGTACTGGGAAAGGTACCAGCCGTGTGTGTGTGCTGGAAGATGTGTGTAGACTGTGATGAGTATCTGGGGGTGGGTGTTGGAAGGGTTTGCGTGTACTGAGAGGGGTGCTGGTGTGTATGTGCGCCCACACTGAGTGGGGTATTTGCGGGGGTGCTGGAAGGGCTGTGTGTGTACTGGGAGGGGTACCTGGGTGGTGCTGGAAGGGGTGTATATGTACTGGGAGGCCTACCTGGAGAGGTGTGTGTGTGTGTATATAACACATACTGGGCAGGGTACCTGGAGGTTGTGGCAGTGGTTATGTGTACTGGGAGAGTTGCCAGCTACGTGTGCAGGCACTGGGAGGGGTTTATATTGGGAGGGGTACCTGGGTGGGTACTGGAGGTGGGCGTATGTACTACGAGGAGGTACCTGGGCTGTGTGGGAGGGATACCTGTGGGATGCTGGCATGTGTACCTGGGGCCTCACTGTTGAGGTGCGGGGGCAGTGTCACTCCATCACAGTACCAGGGTGGTTGGTGCAGACCTGGGACACAGCAACAGCCATCTGTCAAGTCAACCCCTCTCGGTGGGGGGGTCTCCTCCCCCATCACAGGGCTGGGAGCCTGGGCCTCAGTGGGAAAAATCTAGTAGCTGCAAGGGACCAATCAGATGCAGATACAGATACAGGCAAGGACCAATCAGGAAGCAGACCGACTTTCTGAGCTGCTGGGTCTGCTCTAGAAAAATCCCGGGCATTGCCTTTTATTTGAAAAATTCTCCTGTACAGAGGATCAAAAAAGAGACAATGACTGGGGAAAACCCTGACTTATGTGTTTTGCAGCAAAATAGCAGGTAGCGAGCATGCAAGTGACATGTGCTTCGGGCACTGAATTAATCCACTGCTGTCTATGGTAAAATGACCATAGTGTTCATTTGGATTTATATGGTATCATAGGTGTATATGCCTCATCCTAGCTTGGCAACCAACAGCCTAGTGTCAGCGCTGCCAGTCAATGCTGATTGGCAGCCTCACAGTTGCTGGGAGAATAAAAGAGCAGGGCAGCAGAGGGATGGGAGGATTGCCAGAGGAGCAAACAGGCGGGAGAAGAAACTCCAGCCAGCAAGCAGCTGAGAAGCCATGCGGCGAAAAGATGCCTGACCCTACTGGCTGGAGCTGCCTACAGAAACCAAAGGAGGTAGGTTAGAGCTCAGGACATAACAGGAGTTATTGAGCCTTGACTTTGCCTGGTTTAAGGGCCCTGAGCTGAAATCCAGTGGCGTGAACGTGCCTGGGTTCCCCTGGGAGACTTAGGGATTTTGAGACTCCCGAGCATCAGGACCAGCTGACTCCAGCCAAGTATAAGGAGAAAACCCACAAAACCCATCAGGACTGAGGCTAACATCTTTCGCAGCCCAGACGAGGGCTACCATAGAGACTTGGGCAGGAGGCCCTGAGTGCCCCGCCCCATCAGGCGAACTCTGGTGCAACGCTCTGCTGGGCAAGGGGGTGCTATTGCAGTGACACACTAGCTCCCCTATTGATAGGAAAAAATAAAGCCTAGTTACAAAATTGTTTTCAAAATAAGGCTAAATTGAACCTGTCTAGGCCAAGTTTCTTACACTTATTCAGGGGTCAATGGGAGTGCTGATGGTTTCTGTGAGACCCCTGTCACAGCACTGGGACAGTCTTGCATAGCATTGAGGCCCCTTTTTGAAGCTTGAAATCTTGGTCAGTCCAGTTGTGTGGTGCCATTTTAATCTCTAGCTGTTGATTTGCAAAGCACTTTGATCTACTTGGCATGAAAAATATTTTCACTGGTCTTAGCATTTATTCATCCGTCAAACCAAGCAAGCCTGCTTCTCCAATCAAAATCCATTTTGGCAGTAGACATAGTTTCAGCAGCTGTATGAAGAAATTCAAATGCTTTTGGGGTCCTTACAGCAAAGAGGTAAGAGGGATTTACCAGTTTTCCTGCAGTATCTCCAAGAGGAAAAAAAAATCACACCCGATTATTAGTTCCAAATGTTCCCCACTCCTTTAACTTTCAGATCTGCTTAGAATGTGTTCCCAAGTCATCGATGATCAGTAGAAGCAGACTAGCTGTTTTGATTCCCCACACACCTCTTCCTGATGCCCATATGAACACTGCAGTCCCATACAACCTGCAACAGAGGAGACGTCTCATCCAGCAATCAGGGAAGAAGAAAAGAAGGAACTTGTACGAATGGGTAAGGAACTGTAGAGTGTGATTTAAAAAGCAACAAGGGAACAGAAAGAGGAAAGCGGCTTTTATTCCAGACTGAGATGCGAAGCTGGCAGGAAAAATGGCAATGAAACCAGCGAGCTTTAACTAATGAAAAAGTGAGGTCTCCGGCGTACAAAACATCCATGATGCAACTTTAGGCAGCTTATTCCTGCAAAATCTAATTGAGACAAATGGGGGGGGAGGGGGGAAAGGAAGGCGCGGGGGGAGGGGAAGAAAAGTACAAATGCTTCCACGCAAATTTCCAGAACAAAAACAAAACAAAACAAAAAGGCAACGAAGGTTTTGTTTTTATTTTCTTGTATTTTTGTAATGATGTAAAAAATAAAATAAAAGGAAGAAACACTCCCCAGATGTTATTGGCCTGGAGCAGTTTTTCTCAGTGTATGTAAGGGCAGCAAAGTAACTATGAGATTGGCATTAGCGTAGTCCTCCCTCCTCCCGCTAACCCTCCCTCACCCCCCGACAAAGTGATCTTAATAAAGAAGCAGATGATAAGCATGTGTTTGATACAGCACAAGCAACATAACTGCATTTCAAATACCCAAGCCACGTTTCAACTAGGAATGGGAGAACCGGTCTGGATAAAATAAGAACCCATCTGAACCTCTGCCCCAAATTCAAACTAAGGTTTGTTTTTTTTTCAAACCTTTGTGTTTTCAATTTCTTGCACTTCTGCTTGCTGGGTCAGAGCCAGGATGAGAGCTGCAATGTTGAAATAAGTTAACAAAAGCTAATCTTGTATTTCTTGGCATTCTGGAAGCAAGATGTACTGAAAATCTCAATAGGCAACCTGTTCTCATAAGTTTTCTTGCCTGATGTTGCAGACCCAAAAAGCTCTGATAAACTGAGGATAAACATTCAGAAAATCTGGGTGCTTATTGGATTCACACCTTTTATTGTTCGCCCACTGCTAGTTTCAACAGACAAAGCGCCCACTGCTCGTATCATATCAGAGAGAAAAGAATCTTTCTTTCCCCTCTCACACTTATATATACTTGATACACATCTGTACGAAAATAAATATTTCATTTGTCAATTAAGGATAATTTTCATGCTCTTCCGTACATCTGAGATCATTTTGCATCTTCTTTTCCATAACAAAATAACACAATTCTCAGTCCCATCTCTATTTTCCCTCTGTGTGCTTTTGCCCGGCCTTTAAGGCATTATCAGCGCATTGGCTCACTCTTATGAAAAGACAGGTAGAGAAGGACCCCTTTCCATTTCCTGGTTTACACGCTAATGCTCCAGGTTTGTTTAATGAGTGTGAAATTTACGAAGAAAACACTTCCCTTTACAGTACCTAAGTTTTTGACAGAAGAAAACATCTTCATCTTAAAAACACTTTAAAAAGAATGAAGCTGCAATGCCCTCTTTCAGTTCTTGCACTTAAGAAATATGTATATAGATAATATGTTTATATAGATAAGTATAGCTTTTATTTTATTTTTTTTTACCAACCCAACATTTCAATTCGCAGCTGTTGATGTAATTCATGATACGAGATCTTGCTTGTATTCCCCCTTTTCATTTTTTCTTTAAAAAAATGCACTTAAAATTAAAAGGATGCTTTTCTAAAATGTACTTAAGATGACACAGAAGTCCTAAGATCTGTGGCAGTTTTTAAGACCATACTGTATCTCTCAACCTAGCAAAGCCCATGAATGGAGCACTGATCCTTATAACAACAGGGTGTTAAAGGAGCAAATTGGCAGACATGATACAAATCAAAATGGGAAATGACCGTTGCACTGGAAAAATACTGTCATATGGTTTTGATTTGGTTTTGGTTTTTCCCCCGAAAAAGAGACTGGTGTCATCTTTGCTCAGCATATCTGATCCCAGTGAGTTACAGTAACCAGATGTAGGTCATCATCCATTAGGACATACTTGGCCTTAAAGATGTAGGGAAATCAACTGGTCCTGATGCCAAGAGAGGAGTTATGAAGAGGCATCATGATCCTTTTCCCTTTGGTAAGCATGTGTGTTTTTAAGGACAAAGTAAACCCTTTAAGATGATGCTTAGAAACCTTTGAGTGGTGTCTTATGCCTCAAAGCTTCTTATATGCACCAAAATGTGAGAACAGCAAATTATTTACATGAATTCACCTTCACTTTAAAGCAAAAAGGAACACCCTGCTGCCCTCCCACAAATCAAACACAATACCATTATGATCCTAAGGGACGTGCCCTGGTTTCCCTAGCTCCCTGTTTTCCACATTGCAGGCTATGTCTGTGTATCTGTTCATTTCTTTACCTTTTCTAAATGAACATATTTTCCTCTCCCTGCAGTACCACAGGTTTTAAGTTTTTTTTCACAAAGAGAGATGCCATACTCAAAATATACAGGATACATATCATGTTAGAGGTCTTTTTCTTTTTTTTTTTAAATCCCAGGTTGGTGCGTGGGTTGCACTATGCTCCAGCCTTCATCATTGTATTTTCCTGCATGTGTGTTTCTATTTGCATTTGATATACGTGAGTCTCATGATATACTTAAAGGGAGAAACAGATAACAGTGAGTCATTTGACTATGACATTGTTTTTGTGGCTTCAAAAAAATGCATGGTTCAACTCCAGCACTGATGGCAGCTTGAAGCTTTTGGTTTTGATTTTTAACATTTTTTTGTCTATTTAAAGGAAGAAAAAAACTTAAAGCAATGTTTCCTCCCCTCCCCCGCAAAACCTTGATCCAACTTATTTCTGTAATTCTCGACCTATTTAGAAATACATGACACCATTTCAGAATGGAGGAGAGAAAAAAGAAAACAATAAAATAAAGAAAATGTGATCTTTGAAGGTGGCTGAAGAGTCTCAATATCACTGACTGGGGTCAGTGACTGGGTTTATTTTGTTTGATTTATTTAAATACCTTAAATTCATTTTGTATTTTTTAACTTGTTTTTGTTTCATGATAATTTTGCCCTTCTTGCAGCCCAGTTGTCCTCCTGTCTGGGCAACTGTGGAATCAGACAGCTGTCACTTCTGGTTTAACAACACTTGGAGGACTGGTGTCCAATGAGGTAACAGAGGAGGGGGATCCTTCCCTCCCGACTTCATCATCTCTCCGCGGCTTAGAACCCTTTGATATAACAATAGGCTTCCAGCGTGGCAAAAAGAATGTATAGGAGCCACAGGCTCGCAAAGAGCAAAGTTGTGGCAAGTCTGCACCCCTTGGGGCCTCCTAGTTCCCCTCCGAGGTGAGGCCGTCTCCGATACAGCAGGACACTGATGCAGACAAAAGCAAAGATGGTGAAAAGCGTGACGGAAAAGGCCAGAGTGCCCGCTGACACATGGAACTCTTGTCCCTGGGAAGCCCAGTAGATGGCAGCCACGGACCATGCCAGTCCGATGCCCAAGAAGACGTTGACGGCATTGCTGCCCGTGACGTTGCCGATGGCAGCATCAGCATACACATCCTGGATGGCGGCTGCTTTGCTGGCAAAAGTGTCTAGAAGGGAGAGATGTGAATTAACAATAATAATGAAATGGTGCTGCCCAAAGCTGGGGGCCCTGGTGGTTTTTAAGGCAGGAGAGCAGGCATGGATTGCTGAAGCTGAATTGAAATAAGGACACCCTTTTCTGAGGGGGACAGAGGCCAGATCTCTGTAGTTGCAGAGAAGCAGTTTGAGAATGGCCCTCGTAGTGAGTCCTCTTAATGGTCTCATGCCATTTTAGCACCTCCTCCTTAGACTGGTGCACCAGGTTGCCAGACATTTATAGGACTGTCCTGGCCTTCATTTTGCTCTTTGCACCCAGTGCACTGTGCCCCACTCTTTTTTGCTGATAACACAGGCTGTGGCACTCAATCTTCCAACCAGAAGGGTGCTTATGGCTCCTCTTCCAGCCACTAGCAGGAGTAAGTGCTGGAGGCTGGTACTGTAAATACCGCCCACGAACGAGGCAGTATTCCAGCTGAGCCCGAGATAGAATAATAAACTGCTGCTAGATAGGAGACGTGTGTATGTATTGGATTGAGGGGGGCTAGTGGACAGCACTTTCATTAACATACACCCACAATGGGGATGGGGACATGAAGGGGTGGACTTATTTCTGAGTGGAATTGGTGCTCTAGAACTATAGTAGATTATTTGACTAGATATAAACAGGGCTCATCTCTGTCCCCAGTGGCCGTTAGCTACCATTTGTTTTGGCAGCTTTGCCTAGCAGTGGCCTCTCAGAACTGAAGCTAATACAGGGGCTGACTACACTGCAGTCGGAGGTGTGACTGCAGCTGGGGCAGGAACAGCCAGGCTGGCGTTACTCTGCCTAGCGTGGCTAAAACTAGCCGTGACGACATGGCTGTGTGGGCTTCAGCACAGGCTGTACAAGCCTTCCTGGTCCGTACTCGCATTGCTAGTCCATGCTGGGGTGCATGTGGCCATGGCTGCACTGCTATTTTCAGCCACGGCAGCTAGAATTAAGCTAGTGTGGGCATGGCTCCCCAAGGTGCAATCCCACCTCCCATGGCAGTGTAGACATGGCTGTAGAGACACCACTGCCAGTGGCAATGGAGAAGGACAGTCCAGTCCCTACTGGTCATCATCACTATTATTATTACTACCAATTATGTGTATTGCTAGAGCTCCTAGGAGCCCCAGAAATGGACCAGGACCCTGTTATAGCAGGTTCTGTACAAACACATGATGTTGAAGTCCCTGTTGGCACAGCAAGGGTGCAGCTGTCCCCCTGTGTCTGGTCAGCGGCTATGAGCAGAGGATGTTGGTTTACGGTACAGTCACTGTCGAGTCCCCTAACATTCACCAGTGCAAACCCCCTCAAAGCACATGCCCCCCGCAACCCCTCCAAAACCAGACAGAATCCAAAAACCTATAAATAAACCACAGTTCTCAGAGATTCTCACCCAGTGCATCCTAAACTCCAGGGGGTCAACAGCTTTTGCCCGGGGAAAGGGGCTGTGAGTCTACTCTCATTCCTCCCTGAGCCCCAATTCCCAATCAGATTTCACATCCCATACAGCATCGCAAGAACCAGTGGTTCCTGGAGCACCAAAGTTACCCACGCAAAGGATTGTGGGATGGAGCGGCTGAGCCCCTCTCAGATTTGCTGCTCGTGAGCAATGGGCTAGGATAGAGGTGCTAGCCATTATTTTCTCCTATTACCACACTTTTGCCCTCGGCCTCCTCACCTGGTACTGAGGTGCCAAAGGCCACAAAGACAACAGCAGTCACCGAGTCCTTGAGGCCAATGGTGCAGCCGAAGTGGGAAGCGAGGTCCCCAATGACAGCAGTGAGCATGCCAATTATCATGATGGACACCACGAAACAGGCCCAGCCGTTGCAATACTCTGTGGGTGGCACGCAAGCAAAAAGCACCTTCCAGAAGACAGTCAGGAAGTGCATGACGTAGTCAAAGCAGGATGGCAGGCGCTCCTCACCAGACTCATCCTCATCTTCATCACCCGCTGCAAGCAATGCAAGACAAGAAAGCAGATCACTAGTGGGCTCTGGGAAATCCCAGGTTTCCAAACACTGCAGCATTTTATAAGCTGAAGTCACATGGATTATGTTCTATTGATCCTTATTACAACAGCAAAAATTCAGTGAAATCACACAGACAAGAACTTAAATCGCATATTTGGCCAATGGGGATGGAGGCCTGGTTGCTGTCTGAATGGATTTCAGAAAGAAGAGGTCAAACCAGGAAACAGTGGTATTACCTTGAACAGTATCATCTAGGCCACAGCTAGGATTCAATCAGTGAGGAATCAGGGGAGAATACTAACCACTGCCTGAGAGGAAGGAATGAGCTGTTGACACTGGGCTCTCTGTGACAGCCTTAAGAACTCAGCAGCAAAGGAACTATCTTCTGCTGCCCAGGAGGTGATGGGCAACCAATGATTTGCCTGCTAATGTTCCTGATCTTGAATATTTGCTGCATAAGAGAGTGTGTAACCAGCTTTCCCCTCTCCCAGCTGTTCTCCACCATGCCTGCAGTGTTACCCCCACCAGTTAACTTTCTGATGCTATCAATGGAATGATAGGAACTATACGTTCAGTAGCGCAGCAGGAGCATCTGAGGGGCCGTTCCTGGGACACTGGCATGCTAGGAGATGCCAATTCAAATGTGGCTTTTGAAATTTTAGCAGCAGTTGACTGATGGCTATCTCTCTGTATACTAGAACATTTAAGTACACACAAGTTTTCCTTAGTGCTTGTTTATTTGGAGCAAATAAACTCCTCCGCCAGCTTCACCTATTCTCTGCTTTCCTGAGTTTATTGAGGGAGGTGGGGAAGACTCTGAGGATAATATCGGGATTGCCTTGAAATGGCATCAGGGTATTTGAAAGTGGATCAGCAATCACAGAATCATCTCTTAATGTCCTTAATGTTGTTCTTGTACCGGTGCACAGAGGATTTGACCATATTTATCACCATAGTAACGCAGACAGCATCATGAAAATAGTGAAGGCCAGTCAGGCATTCCTATTTACCCCTTCCAAGATGACAAGCATAAGTGAGCACTTGAAATTGAAAGGCAACACATTTTACAGGGATAAAAGCAAATACTTTCTTATGCAACACATAATTAGTCTGCGGAACTCACTGTTGATTGGCATTACAGAGGCACAAAGCTAAATAATATTAACAAAAAAGTAGAAACTGATAAACTGAGAATAATATCTGCAAGAAGGTTGGGTTAAATTACAAGGGCTCTTAATCCCCATCTTTCTGGGCACAGGCTGATCACCAGCAGAGGTCAGGAAGTTTTCCATACATTCTACAGAATAACATATCTATGTGCATTATATAGGGGGGTTTATATGTTCTGAAAAATCTGCCACAGGCCAGTTCCTGACACAAGATGCCAAACTAGGTGGACAATTGGGCTATTCCAACATGATGTTTCCTATGTTCAGTCTCTTCCTATTGTTATGGTATCTCCATTGTTACTCATAATAAAGCTAGTCATACAAATCTAATAACAGTGACTGGGCCAAATGCTGAGGACCACATATCCCCTTACTCTGAAGCAAGGGAGCTCTAAGCTCCAGTGACCAAACGTAAGTAGATTAAGCACCACTCAACTGTAACTACAAAAGTTGTCACCATTTCTCCATACAATGCTACTGGCACTCAAGACAAAACTTCCAAAAGCTGTCCAACCAGTAATATGTGTTTAGTGTAGGCAGTCTCAGAATTGCCCCAAGGAGAGAACTTGAACCGTAGTTGGTTCCTGGGTTTAAGGACTGCTGCCTGTTTCTTAAGGAACCATATGATTGCACTAGGAACTAAGCTCTTCTACATAGAGGAAGCATGGTAGGCCCATAAGCCAGAGGTCAATGGATCAAAACCCGTTCCTTCTTAGGCCTGGGCTGCTTCTTTTGACTTCATTACAGTGTATAACTACCATAACGGGGAGAAAATACCAAGTACTAAAGGGATCTTTAGTCTAGCAGAGAAAAGCATAACAGGAACCAAATGGCTGGATGCTGAAGCCAGACAATTTCAAACTGGAAATAAGGCAGTAAAGAGACCCAGCATGACTTCTAAAAGTAATTACCATAAGACCAGAGGCAATATTGGACAAGATCCAGACTAACTACAAAACCTTTCAGACTAAACGCTCAAGATGTGGAAATATCCATAGCCTAACAGATGTGTGGCCCTCCAAAAATGCAAGATATAATCAATGCAAAAAATATGGACATCTTGCAGCTGTTTGCCATAGTAAGACAGTCAGGGAACTGACTGCTACAGATAGCCAAGAGCCATTATTTCTGGGATCCATCAATGTGATGACACAAAGGCCATTTGGAGAGCAAGACGGAATGTTAACGGAAAGACTATTGCCCTGAAAACTGACTCAGGAGCAGATATGATGGTCATATCAGAAGGTACATATATTTACCTTCAAAACACCCAGATCTGAAATCACCTGATACAGTTCTGACTAGCCCTGCTGGTATTCTAACAGCATGGGCCAATTCACCATAGAAACAACTTACAAAGACAAAAGATTTGCATTCAGAGTATATGTTATCAAAAGATAAAAGACCAGTAGCCTTCCCAGCAGCAGCAAGGCAGCCATGATGTGCTTAGAGAGAAAGGTGGAAGAATTTGACAACGTGTTTGGTGAGACTGGACTTTTGAAAAGGAGATGCAGTACAAATAATCCTGTGAGACAATGCTGAATCATATACTGTACGAATACCTTGCAGGATTTGTAACCCAATTGCTAAACATGTTCTTGGGGAAAAATCTGGTAGTAGCAGACTGTGATGGGGTGGCTGCCCCTCACTGGGAGAAAAGGGGTTAAAAGCAGCCCTAGGGAGGCTGTGTTGGAGGCAGCCAATCAGAGAAGGGCTGAAGGGAGCAGCCAATCAGGGCCAAGCAGGCCCATATAAAAAGGAAGCTGCAGGGCAGAGGAAGGCAGTTCTCTGCTGGGAGCCCCTGGAAGAGGGACTGTGTCTCTGGAGGGCTGAGAACTGCCAGCACCCTGGACAGAGCAGTGCTGTGAGCAGGGACTGGGGGACTTCGAGACAGCTCCTGGCTGGCTGCTGGGGTTTGCAGGCTGAGGCCCTGAGGCAAGGGCAAGAGGATGCTGGGGCCACAAGGAAGTGGCCAGAGAATTTGCTGCAGTTGTCACTAAGTAAAGTGGCTGAACAGTGGCCTGCAGGTCCCCCAGAAAGGGGGAGCACATAGTGTAGCTCAGCTGGAGGACTGTGTCACTGAGGTGGATGCCACAGTCCTTGGAGAGATGTGGGTCCTAAAGCAGGAGTGATGGCGGTGAGACACCACCCGTAGAGGGCACACTATCATGCAGAGCTAATTCCCATGACAACCAGCAGGAGGCACCAGAGTGGTGAGTGAACCCCATTACATGGACACTCTGTCATGGAGCCCAGCATCACACTCAATTACCTATGTGCTTGAAGATGATGTACAGGCATACGTGGATGCTATGGACACATACTGACCAGAGTCAGAAACCAGACTATACCTGCTACAAAAAGCAACCTCAGCAGACACACAACTTCAAGAAGCTCTAAGTTACATGAGGACTAACTAGCCAAAATATCTAAAGGACACTAAGGAAGTGACAAAAGACTACTTTTTGGTGCATGAACAAATGGACTCATAATTGAAGGTGATTGCATCATAATTCCAAGTGCAATGAGAGGAGAAATCTTAAACTTCATCCAGAAAGGACATCAAGGGCTAACTAAATGCTGTGAACAGGCCAACCAATCTGAGTAGTGGCCAGGCATCAGCAAGGGCATAAAGAATAAAGTATCTGCACATGAACATTGCAGATCTCACAGACCAACACACCACACACAAAAAAATCCCTTTAATAACAACAGCTCTGCCAGACAGACCTTGGAAGAGACTAGCTGCAGATTTATGTGAATTCAGAAGATATTATCTGGTTATAATGGACTGTTTTTCCAGGTATATAGAACAGGGCCGCCCAGAGGATTCAGGGGGCCTGGGGCAAAGCAATTTTGGAGGCCCCTTCCATAAAAAAATTGCAATACTATATTCTCACGGGGGTCCCCGTGGGGCCCAGGGCAAATTGCCCCACTTGCTCCCCTCCACAGGCAGACCTAGGAAAAATAAACCTTCCACATCTCAGCACAAACCCAGTTTTGAGAGAACTTCTTTACAAGGTATCACTGGTTCTCAGCATCAGCTAGCACTAAAAGGCACTAAAGCTCATTGAAAGGGTTGGACAAATATTTTCCATCAAAACTTTTTTTGGAT
>NC_133772.1:84710159-84761025 GCF_003597395.2 Chelonoidis abingdonii
TGCAGCGCGCCTCCTGCCGGCTTCCTGAGCTCCTTCCGCCCAGCCTGGAGCTCGCAGCCCCGCCCCCTGACCACGCGGCTCTGAGTGGGGCGGAGCTCAGGAGGCCCGCCGGATGGACACTGCAGCGCCGTGCGGGAACGCTGCTTGTTGCGCTGAGGCTCCAGGAGAGGGGCGGAGGTGGGAGCCTAGGTCGTTCTCTTGGGGGCCCCTGCGGAGCCCGGGGCAAATTGCCCCACTTGCCCCCCCCCCGGGTGGCCCTGATATAGAAAGAATGTACTTGAAAGACATAACATGTCTCAGTATTATTGAGAATCAAATGCATTTTTGCTCATTTTGGTATGTCAGAACAGACCAGTGGTGGACAAGAGGCTACAATTCACTGTAGAAGAATTTGTTTTTCCAAACAAAATATGATTTTTCATATTACTAGCAACCCACATTACTCACAAGCAAATGTAGAAGCTGAGAGAGCTGTACAGACAACTAAGAAAATCCTACAGCAGGAAAATCCATTCCTTGCTCTTCTGAGATACACATCAACATCCATAGAAGCTAGTGGATACAGTCCAGCACAACTCCTGATGGGAAGACAACTCAGAACTACTGTTCCAACTTCAGAAAAGAATCTATCTCCAAAAAGTGGCCAGACACAAAGAGAGCAGACAATTGGATAAAACGGCTAAAAGAACTTATGGACACTTTTACAACAGAGGACTCTCAGTTAGAGAACTGCCAAATCTAGAACCTGGTGACTGTGTTTGTGTCAAACTGGATGGCGAAGAAGGATGAAGAACTGCAGCTGTCCTAAAGAAAAAGAATTAATCACCCAGATGATATGCGATTGAGACTGACAATGGAGAGTTCAACAGAAACTGTCGACATCTACAGTTTGTGCCTCAGAAGGACCAATCGACAGAGCAAACCCTACCGATGGTGCATGCAGAACAAGAAGAAGATGCCAAGATTCCAAGCTGACCAGAGACAGTTGTTGCAACTAATGAGCAGCCAGATGACCAAGTTGTTATGCATTTGGGTTGTGTAATTAAAAAAACCAGTATGATTCAGAGACACTTAATAGACTGATACATACTAAAAGATAGTGTACATTTTATAAATGGTATGAATGTAAAACATAAAGGGAGAGATCTGATGGAATGCTAAACTATATTATAACGTTCAGCCACTAGATGGCACCATGTGTAACACATCTTGCCTGAGCTGGTAACAGAGATACCTGGCAGTGCATTAAAGTATCCTAAAGGGAATACATTTCTTGTCTCTCCCCATGATGGAAGCCCTGTAGCCTGTCTGGTATAGAAGTCTGGTCTGCTAGTAGCAGCCCTGCACCTACTGCGTACAAGCAGTACGACAGAGCTGGCACTCTGTGCACTGTTTATAGGGAGCTGCACTAGCATCTCTGCAGATGCCTGACTGCTTTGCTAACCCTTATGCTGCACTTGAGGATGTGTGTCTTGAAATGTCCGAAGGGATAAATGTGTTAGGGTGAACACCCTCTGTGACAATTCCTTTGTAGAGTCAAAGGCTGGCTTTGGTCATTGAAGTGTGGATGGAATAAAATGTCTATTGTATAAGGATTTCCCATACTCCTCTTCTCCTTCCCAGAATAAAATCAATGACCAAAGCACTAACAACACTGGATTGAACTTATATGAATCTGTTTCCAGCTGGATGAAGCACCATTCTGCCATGGTGTGAGCACTGACTCTCGTAGTTGGTGCCCCAGAGGTAGAGCACCCTAATGTATGCTTGGCAGGAAATACTGAGCAAGGGCTTTAATCAAGCTTCTGAGTTCTTAAGGGCAGACAGTCTGAAGCACAGGGTGGAGCAGCAATCCGTCTTTCTATCAGGGATGGAGAAAGAAACTAAAGATAGGAGGAGGGAAGGAGAGAAAAAGGGTGGGGGTGAGGGATAGAGAGAGCGAGGCTGAGAAAGTCTGCATAAAAAGAAGTGGCAAGAAGAAACGCAGACATCTCTTGCCCCTTCTTCCCCACCCCCCTTTATTTCTCATCATTCTCAGATGCATGAATCACAAGTTGTCTTTGGGGCTCACTAACTGCCTGTGCAGGAACCCATCCCCATAGCTGGCTGGGAATTCACCCCTTTCCAAGAGGACTCCAAGGCACCAAATGGCAAAGTTGCACTCTGACCTTGCACCACACACTATCCTGTCATTCCCCTGATGCCAGCTTGAAAGGGACATGGCCACCAGCTGTTGGTTCATTAAGGGTTTTTAGTTTGTGTTTCACTGTATTAGTCTCTATTGTTTGCAAAGCATTCCTGGAATCTGCAAAATAGAGTCCTAATCCTGCAAATTACTGAGCACTCTGGATTGCAATGAGAGTGCTGAGGACCTCCTGGAACTGGGCACTAAGGCCTGAATCCACAGGTGTTGCAATGCTGAGTGTCACAGTTCACCACTTTTTTTGGGGGGTGGGGTCTAGAAAATCACTGTGAATCACCGTACCTCTGTGAGATGAGTGCAGGGCAAACTTGCTCTCCGACTTCACTGGGGTTTCCCTCCACTCCAGCCCTGAAACCCACTGTTTGGGAAACACTGTCCTAAGCTCTGCCCCTTCACAGAGTTTGGTTCCTAAATCTAGGATACAGGGAGGCACCTAGCTCTGTTTGAGATCCACACCTGGGAGAACAAGCCAGGTGCTTACCTCACTTCACACAAAACAGCCAGAGGAAGAAGAGGTGGCACTGCCCATCTTAGGAATATTAGCCCAGTGGTTAGAACACTTACCTGGGATGTGGGAGACCTGGTTCAATTCCCTCCTTTGCCAGATGGGGAGAAAGGATTTAAAGGGAGGTCTCCCACCTCCCAGGAAGGTGCTTTAATCTGAGAGATGGGATAGTCTTGGGGTAGGAGGAAGGGTGTCTCCCAATCTCTCCTGTTGAAGCTGTTTCACTGTGTCTAAACAAACAGGCATTGGAGCAGGGCTGGCACCTGGATCCCCCGCTGCCTAGGTGGGTGCCGTCACCACCAGGCTGCAGTGTCATTCTCTGAGCCAGTGACTGTGTTTTGAGCAGTAGGTCAAAGCACACTATGGAACTTGTAGTGTGCAGTAGCAAGGTCCATGTAGTGACTGAGTGCGCTATCCATTCCTGTCCCGGATGTGGCTTGCCATGCACTATATCTTTATGTAGACCAGCCCTTAGGTGCGGGAGGCCTATGTTTTTAGAATTGAAGCTCCTGGTTTCTATCCTTGCTATCTCATGCACGTGGTTTAGCTGATACCCATGATCCATGCATGTTTGCAGTCCATGAAGTTACTAGAGCTGAATACCACTGAGGAAGCAGAGGCAGTTTCAGGCTGGCTTACACAGGCGCTCAGAGACCCAAATCTTGCTAGTACATTCCCTTAGGGTTGGTGACCTTGTTATAGCTGGGCACCCTCAGGTCCCCTCACCTGCACTAACAGTAATGGCTTCCATGAACTGGTCCCTCCAGGAATGTGTCCCTACAACCAAAGCCAGGTTTGTCTTCTTAATCAGCTTGTCCACGGTACTCTGTCAATGGGACAAAAATGCACAGCAGTTAAACCAGCTTTGACACCACGTGCTGTTCTGAGAGAACACAGTACTCAGCACTGTGCTGAGAGGAGCACTCTCGCCCTTCCACAGTGGCTGCAACAGACACTCCCCCTGCCAGGGAGATGAAGCCCCAAAAGATGGGGCTGGTGGCTAGAACCAAGCAGCTGCCCTTCTCTTTGTGCAGTGTAGATTCTCCTCAGGCTTCTCCCTGCCCCTCATCCATCCTTCCTCTCCCCAGGCATTTCCACCTCACGCGCTCTTTCCATAGGGGTTGCTTTGTCCCCCATCATCTCAGGACACTTGCTCCTCCTCTGTCAATGGGGTAACTTACCTGCTCTCTCCACAAGGCGCTCATACACCTTCCCTTCATCTCTCCTTAGGCTGCTCCCTTGTGCCTCTTTCCTCCGGGTTCTCCCTTAATCTCTCTCTGCTAGGACTCTTTCTTCAGGCACGCTCTCATTCTCTCTCTTCCCCCTTGGCCACTCCCCCTCTCTCTCATGGCTGTCCTCTCTGTTCAAGCCTCTCCCTATATCCCTTCCCTCCGGCTGCTTCCTCTCCAGTGACACTATTATCTCCTCATGAAGAGCTCCGGTACCCAGCACTGACCTTGAATTCATAGGACTCCTCAATGATGACCTCTAATTTGGGATGCTCGCCCAACACCGGCTTCCCCATCTCTGCAATCCTCTTGGCTTCCTCCTCTTCGATGGTCAGCTTCCTCTCTGCCACTTCTGTGAAAACAGCATCAACACTCAGCTGAAGCTGAGCACAAGGCAGGGATGCTTGGTAGATGCTGTGAAATGCCTTGGGCACAAATACACACCTCTCACATTTTGCTGAGTTCAGAATGAGCCTCATGAGAGTTAATGGTGGGACATTAGGTGAGTGGGCTTTTTAAAGAGCTTCTTGTACCTTCAATGGATTATACTTCTCCTGAAAATGAGGAACTTATCCCACCAGCTCGAGCCAGGCACATACTGGGGAAAGCACCCCCTGTAATGCTAACGCACTTCAGTCCTTACCTACTTCCTCACCTTGAATATTCCAGTCCTTCTTTCCCCTCCACTGCCCATGTGCCTCACTCTGGATCTGCAGCACCCTCAGCTATTCCTACTCTGGGCTTCTCCATTGTAAACCTAGACTGAGCACATCAAGCTGATTGCCCTTGCGGCATACGCTGGGCTTCAACCCAGGCCTCCAGAAGTGAAAGACTAGTGCATTAAGGGCTTGATCCTTTGCCATCGGAGCTAATGTGAGTTTTCCCATAGCCTTTAATGGGAATAGGATCAAGCTCTAAGACACTAGTGATGAAAAGTGCTAGGTTAGGTATCCCTATTATTACAGTACTGAGCACCCCTAAACCTGATTTTAGTAAAACTGTGAGTAGGCATATTCTGTCCTCTTCATCCACATGGTACAACTAGTGATGGCAATGAGAGTTCTGTAGGAGGAATGAGTGAAGAATACGCTCCTGGCCACAAGGTCTCAGTCAATCTGGAGAGGGAAGAAGCAGTTAACAGGTCCATAACTGTCCCCGCTCTCACTTCTGGCTTGCCAGAACAATTCATTGCCATTTACAGAATGTTGAGGGGGTGACATGTCCAGGTTATTTCACAGCAGTGGGAGATAGCAATGGGGCCTACCTTCCCCGAGGGGGACATCACCTAGAGTTGGAACGTAGTGAGAACTGGCAGCACGAGTCCAGAAACGTCTTGACTAGGAAAGGGTGTGCTCCTGCAGGGCTGCCCTCATTTTCACTGGCAGCCTGCAAATACATTGTTTCTATTAAGATTTTTAATAGAAACACTCATGTTTTTGAGGAGCAAAAGCCAAGATTTCACTGAAAACACAAAAGATCTCAGGGAGAAAAGATCTCAAGGGACATAACTAATTGTTTAAAAAAATAAAAATGGTCCTTTACCCTGTCTTGCACCTCTTTATTAGTCTGACACGCACCCCTCCCCAATTCCTTCCCCTGCTTAAGCAACCACAGCTTTAGTGGGATTGAAGCACCAATTCTTGTTACACTTCAACACAAGAGCCCTTTTAAGAAAATGTTAATGTGCAGAGACGTTTTCTAGTTTGAATTGAACAAGAGATAGAATCCTTTTATTCCCCTTTGATTCGAAAATTGCTTTGAGCAGTCTATTCCATTCAGGGCTTGCTTTAACTCTCACCCAGATACATATTCACAGGGGCAGGCACAGACACTCTTAATTCTTTCATTCTACACTGTAATTACGCTTACGTCACGCTGTGCATTTCCTGGGGGATTCCTATCACTGGAAAATGTACAGGAAAAAATAGGTCAGGGACCAAGAGGGCTTTTTCATATAAAACTGGATGATTAATCCTTGATGGAGAAAAAAGTGTTCCCAAGCTTCTGAAGGTGGGAAACAAGGTGCCCCATGTGGTGCTGCCTGTGAGGAGCAATCCACTAAGACATCCCCTTGTGGTGTTATCTCTGGTCCTGGCTGATACCCTGAAGGCTCCCCATGTGACATTGTCCATGGTAACGATGCAGAATCAACCAATCCATTGATGTGGATGCTGTCCATGGTGCTAACTATGGTTTCCACCCCACCCCACTCCACCCCCTAGCTTGCTGGGCTAACAAAATGAAAGTGGAGACTGGCACTAGGATGAAGGTGGAGATGATTATTCATGCATTTATCTTCAAATTCTGTATTGTGATTGGACCTGGCCATGGTTGTTAGCTTTCCCACTGACTTCCATGTCATAGGTTTTTGTTCACATGGCTGTTTGGGATGAAACTTCCTTTCATTTGACTTTTGGGATTCATGTGCAAACGTACATATTCAGGATGGAAGTGTTTTCCTGGCCAATCTCTATATATACTGGCTTCACATGTTTGGGAGCAAGGGTGTAAGGAGGCCTGAATAGAGTAGGAGAGCCTCGTGAAAAAACGGTTACGCACCTTCTCGTAACTGTTGTTCTTCGAGGTGTGTTGTTTGTGTCCATTCCAAGCAGGTGTGTGCATGTGCATGGTAGCTGGAAGATTTTTCCCATAGCAGCCTCCGTCAAGTTGGTCTGGGCACCCCCTGGAGTTACATCTTTATGGAGCTCAGTATAGAGCCCTGCCGTCCCACCACCCTTTGGGAGGAAAGCTGGGTGAAATCTGAGCTGGACCTTGTCCTTATGGAACACAGTGTAAGGGGGCTCTGATGTCAGGGTCTTGAGCTCAGAATCCCTCCTGGCTAAGGTTATCGCTACCAGAAATGACACCTTGTATGAGAGATAGAGCAGAGAGCATGTTGCCAAAGGTTCAATTGGCGATCCCATGAGTCTGGAAAGGACCAGACTGAAGTCCCAAGCCGGGACAGGCTGCTGGACATGCGGGTATAGCCTATTGAGACCTTTAAGGAAACGGCTGACCATAGGGTTAGGGAAGACCGAGCGGCCCTCTCCACCTGGATGAAAGGCAGAGATGGTGGCCAAGTGAACCCTTATTGATGACATGGACAGCCCCTGCTGCTTGAGATGGAGAAGATAAGTGGCACAGAGGTGAGCGTCGGGGATCAATAATGCTGTGCGGACTAGATTGAAAATCTCTTCCACCTAGCGAGGTAGGTAGCCCTGGTGGAGGGTTTTCTACTGCCCAGGAGGACTTGTCTAACTGAGACAGAGCAGGAGAGCTCCATAGGGTTCAGTCACGGAGCTTGCATGCCATGAGGTGCAGCAACTCGAGGTTCGGATGCTGGAGCTATCAATATCACGGAAGCTTGTTCCCTCCAAATCTTGACAAGTATCTTGTGAACAAGAGGGACAGGAGGAAACATGTAGAGGAGATGGCCTTCCCATGGGAGGAGGAACACGTCCATGATGGAGCCCAATCCAGTGATGATGCATCCGTCACTAGGGAGAGAGACGGCTGAGGGCTGGAGAAGGGGAGGGAGTCGAGAACCTGGCGGGGCAGGGTCATGACCCTGTCCAAATTGCCCCAGGCCGGCCAATACACCAACACTAGCCACAACTGAAGAGGCCGAAGTCTGAGTCTGGCATGTCGCACCACGCAGGTACAGGCTGCCATGTGTCCTAGAAGTTTCAGCAATTCCTTGCTGTGATGGTGGGGAACTGCCTGAGACCTCGTATGATGTCGCCCAGGGACTGAAACCTTGCTTCTGGGAGGTATGCCCTGGCTTGTGTTGAGTCAAGTACTGCCCCTATAAACTCTAGTCTCTAAACCAGGAACAGCATTGATTTCCTTTCGTTCAGAAGAAGGCCCAGTTCATTGAACGTCGATCTTATGAAGCTGACTTGTGTCTCCACTTGAGACCTGGAATGGCCCTTGATGAGCCAGTCATCAAGGTGCGGGAACACCTGTACCTGCCGTCTGCGCAGGAATGCAGCCACGACTGCCATGCACTTGGTGAACACTCAAGGAGCTGCTGACAGGCTGAAGGGGAGGACTGTGAACTGGTAGTATGTGTTGTTCACCACAAACCTGAGGTATTTTCTGTGGGACAGCGTTATTGCTATGTGAAAATACACGTCCTTCAAGTCGAGGGTGGCATACCAGTCTCCTGGATCCAATGAAGGGATGATGGAGACCAAAGAGACCATGTGAAACTTGAGCTTCTTCACAAACTTGTTGAGTTCTCACAAGTCTAGGATGGGCCTGAGCCCACCTTTGGCTTTCAGAATTAGTAAATACCAGGGATAGAAACTCTTGCCCTTCTGCTCCTGAGGAACCTCTTCCACTGTCCCTAGCAAAAGGAGTGAGTGCTCCTCCTGTATAAGGAGCTGCTTATGAGAGGTGTCCCTGAAGAGGGACAGGGAAGGGTGGGAGGGCACAGAATTTGATGGAGTATCCCCTCTCTACTATGTGGAGCACCCAGTGGTCTGAAATGATATGGGATCATGCCTGGTAGAAAGGGGACAGTCGGGACAAAAAGGTAAGGCAGGGCAGATCCAGTTCTTGTTCTGGTGTGCCGTCCTCAACCACACCTTCAAAAGGTTGGTTTGGGGCTGGAAGATGGTTTGGGCTGGCCAGAGCCCTGTCCTGAGGACAGGTGTGGCCTTTTTGTGCTGCTCCTATTCCTCCTCCGGAAAACGTCCTGTCGGTTCTGTTGGTAGAACCACAGAAGAGGCTGAGAACGGAAAGGCTTCTGCTGCATGGCAGGAGTGTGTAGGGCCAAGGATTTGAGGGTGTCCCTAGAGTCTTTTCAGTTGTGTAGCCTTTTATCTGTCTTTTCCAAAAACAGAGTCACACCCTCAAAGGGGAGGTCCTGTATGGTCTGCTGGACCTCGTACAGGAGACCAGAGACCAGGAGCCCCTTCTCATGGCCACCTCCGTAGACATGACTGTCATGGCTGCATCAGTACAGTCCAGCACAGACTGGGGGGAAGCTCAGGAGATTAGCTTGCTCTCCTCAACCAAGGCTGAAAACTCAGCACGGGAGTCTAGGGGGAGCAGTTCTGCAAATTTTGCCATTGCGCCGAGGTATTATAAGAGTACTGGCTGACAATGGCCTGTTGGTTGGAAATTTGGAGCTGCAATCCACCTCTGGAATAGACCTTCCTCCCAAAAGGGTCAAGTTTTTTAGCCTCTCTGTTTTTGGGGGAGGGGCCTTGGAAACCTTGCTGCTCATGCTGATAAGCAGCATCCACAACAAGGGAATCAGGTTGCGGGTGGGAATAAAGATGTTCATAACGTTTAGAGGGCACAAAATATTGCCGTTCATTGCGCTTGGCAGTGAGTGGGAATGAGGCTGGGGTCTGCCACAGGGTTTTGTTGGTGTATGCAATTGTTTTTATGGGTGGCAGGGCAATACGGGAAGGTCCAGAGGGCACGAGGATATCCACCATGGGATCAGAGTCCTCTACTACCTCCTCTGCCTTGATGCCCAGACTCTGGGCAACCCGGCACAGCAATGGCTGCAACACCCGATTGTCATCGAGCGCCAGGGCTATGGCGGTGCCAGCCAGCACCTTGTCCGGCAATGACTAGGCAGAAACCACAAAGAACAGTGGCTGTTCCCTGCCATCGGCACCCAAGGGATCCCATGACTCTTGGAGATCCCGGGCAGGTGCTGATGCAGATGGTGCCATACTTAGAGCTGGGGCTATTGGCACTGAACTCAGTGCCAATGTCAGCATTGGAGCTGCCGCTGGTGGCAGTGTCGGTGCTGGAGCTGCCGTTGGGGCTGGGGATGCTATCAGTGCCACCGCTGGCGCAGGAGCTGCTGTTAAGGCCATTGCTCATAACAGCGGCGCTCCCTATGCTGGCACCTAAGCCAATGTCAGCAGCGAAGCTGCAGCTGCTGCCGAAGTTGGTCCTGAAGTTGGTGTCAGCAACGGTGCTGCAGCTGATGGTGTCGACACCGGTGGCGGTGGTTCAATGGCCGGTTGTTCAGCCAGTGGGATAAAGGTGGCTGAAGCCATTGAAGTTGCTGCTGAGTGGGACCCTTGGCTCCTTCCCTGCCTCTGGTGAAAGGCCCCAGGAGTCCAGAAGGGCCACTGCAAGGGGTTCTGCCACTGCAGTGGCCATGGCACTGGGTAAGCCTGTCTCTCCTGCTGTCACCTGGACCTCCTGCTTCTGCTCTTATTGGAGCGGTAGGAGTCTGATTCTGACTCTGAGGTCTCCAAAAAGAAAGACCACAGAGGAGCTGTGCTTTGGGACACTGAATATTGGGCACTCGGGGACCGACTGGGTTCTCTCACTGGAAGTGTTGATGTTGGGAGTGCCGTGGAAAAGGGGAGTGCCAGGACATCATCGTTGGCATCCCTCTTGACTGCACCTGCCGCAGTGGTGCTGACGGGGTCGGAGCCTCCTCTGTTCCAGGGGGTCAGAACAGCGGTGTGAGGTGCAGCAAGTTTTGAGCCACCTCAAATGCCTTTGGTGTCAAGGGGAGCGGCAGCCGTCCGCTCCTTAGATTTGCCTGGGGGAGAATGCTCCCTCTTCAGTTTCTTCTTCTTCTAAGGCATCGGTGACTGAAACTGGTGCCTAGACACAGACTGGCCACGGGTGGAGCCATGCAGGTACTGAGCATCTCGGGAGGAGACCTTTCTTGGCATCGGTTCCCAAGATGATGGTGCCAATGCGCTCTGTGCCAACAAGGATGTGCTGGGTGCGGGGTCCCCTGACCCTGGGTCTGAGAGGGGGCAAAGAGCTGCCTCCATTAGGAGAACCTTAGGCCACTCTTCCCCTTTTTTAATAGTTCTGGGATGGAATTTGCAGCAGATCCTACAGTGGTCCTTTTGTTGACCTTCCCCTAGGAACCTTAAACAAAAAGCATGGGGGTCACTCTTTGGCATGCACTTAGCGCAGACCTCACAGGTTTTAAACCCCAGGGACTGCGGCATACCCCAGTTCCAGGGAGTCAGAAAGGGGAGGGGGAACCCCAACTAACTCTAAACTAAGAAACTATAATCCTATACTAACTGATTAAGAACTATGTACAACAACGAAGATAAAGACACCTGCTAAGCAAGGACTATGGGACGTTCCAGCTAACCGTCACTGGCGGTAAGAAGGAACTGAGGGGCTGGCGGGTTGGCAAGGCTCTATTATTGAGCGCCATGAAGATGCGACTCCAGGGGGCGCCAAGTCTGACTGGATGGACACTGATATGGGAAAAATCTTCCGACTCCTGTGCCCGTGTGCGCGCACACACCTGATTGGAATGGACACAAACAAGCACTTGAAGAAGAAAAATCACTGACTTTTTCAAATATAAATAATACAATATTGGCATGATGCCGAAAAGGGAAAACTGGGGAGAGGCATGGAGATGCTTGAACAACAACAGTCCCTTGCCTGCAGGCACCTGGCACATGTTCTGTCTTCAGGAGCTGTCTGCAGTGTGGTTAGGCTCTCAGGATCAAGTCCCATGGGAAACCACCTCTACCAATTCCACAGACTTATTTATAAGCTCCTGCAGCCATGTGGTCACCTGACAGTACAACACTGAATGGCTGCTGACAGGAGACCCATCAAGCCCACTGCCATTGACAGGCTGAACGGAGAGCCAGCAAGCAGCTGGGCCAGTGACTAGGGCAGAGTCGGGGAACTAGCTGAAGCAGCAAGGTGGTGATGGTAGGTTCCTTGTTGCTACTTCAGCATTTGAATTTAGGATAGCACAAGCTCATGATGTGGTTTGCTGTGGAAAAGCTGCTCTTGGTGAGTGGGTATGTGCCCTGTATAGGAGAGAGCAGGAATCTGCAGAAGGATGGGTGAAACCAGCAGAGGGACCAAGACATGCTGCAGGAACAGCAACAGCAAAGCAGGAGGGATAGAGGCGTAGGCAGCTGGAGATGTACCAGCAGCAAGTGATTGAACAGTCAGAGGAGGCCAATCAGAATTGGCATCCAGTGTAAGAGGCCAGAAATGATTATCTGAATGCTAGCACAGAGGCTGTGCCTGCTCTGAGTCCCTGAACTGCTCATGAGGTGGACACTGCTACTTCTGGCCAACAGGTACCAGTGCTGCTGCCAGGTGGATACTACTCCTGCTGCTCCCTGTGGTTAGGTCAGCAGCATCAACCACCTTCTGCTCATCGGGCTGCTGAAATGGGTACTGTTGCTTCTCCTGTTGACAGGCAGTGTGAGATTCTCTCTCTGGTGCCCTGGCTGCGGAGATGACTACTAGTGCAAGTCAACCGGAGTCTCCCGATGACATTGGGACTGCTGGAGGGAACACTCCTATGTCTCCTGCTGCTAATGAACTGCATCCTTCTGATCTGCAGACTGGAGCTGAGAGCCTTCTCCAGACTTTGGAGGCTGATGGACACATCTGACTAATGGACACACCCCACCGTTATTATTTGACAAGTTGCATGGAATTTCATAAAACAACCAATCAACCAAGCACCCTCGAACAAGTAGATCTGGAGATTGACAAAACGGTGCGGCTGACACCAGCATCATCCTCACCGACAAGCGTCATCTCATCAACAAGGGACGTCAGGATGTCAGTCAAGAGTCCTTGCAAGTGGCAACTTTGACCACACAAATTTCAGACTGCTGACTTTCTGAGCCTGAGTGGGAGGGCTCTAAGAAGTGGGAAGATACAACACAGAGGAGTCTTGCTCTGGCCAAGCACTGAGGCAGGAATTACTCAGGGATTCTTGTACAGTTTATAAACACTCCAGGTAATGTCAGAGACACTGAGGTTTATGAATCCTGTACAGATTCCAGCAGATCTCCTATTCCTCACAAGAAGTCATATAGGGATTATAAACTCAGCATGGACTCTTTTTATAAACCTTGCCTGGACTCACAAACCCTGCCAGATTGATTGCAAAAGTTATAGACCCTACAAGGCCTGCAGAGTTTATGAAATACACAAGGAATCCTAAGGCAGTTGATACTACATTTATCCATCGTAAAAGCAGACACAAATACATCCATCTTTTGAAATCAATAACGTACTTCAAAATGTCGCAGCAGACTTCTCAAGCTCTACAATTGGCAATCCTCTTTTCAGCAGATGGGAATAAGTTGGTAAACTGCACAGAGCAACAGAGGCTGCAGCAACTGGCAAAAAACTAGCAGTAACAAGGCACAGTGGAGCTCCGAGAGAAGGAGCTGGGAGGCAATGGGCACAGGACAGGTTACCATGTGAGGGGAGAGGATCCAAGGGCACAGAGTGGCAGAGGCAGGAGTGCAGTTGGGTCAGGGTGGCAGCACCAGAGGACATTACCCTGCCTTTTGGCCCTTTGCTACATGTCCTATTGCACATTTTGTTTTTAGGAAATCAAGAGGCCCATGTCACAGAACAATTAGTAGAAAATGTTTGGAAATGAAAGCGTCAAAGGAAATTCCTAGATGATTCACAATATGTCTCAATAAGTGAAGGGAAAAAGAAAGCCTCAAATACGTATTTAAAAAACCAATCAAACATTAGAAAGCCAGTGAAATTCTAAGTTAAGTTTAAACTTCAAAAAATCCCCAAAGTACTGAAAGTGCAGAGCTGGAGTACCCCAAACAATTTTAACTATGCCTCTGTATTGCCACCAGTTCTCCATGCTAATTTAAGCGGCAATCTTATGTCTGGACACTTTATATCTACAATGTTGACAGTATGAGCCACATGTGTCAGCTGAATGGTATCATACTCATCGTATGTCTGTAAATGACACTCAAACATACTCTGTGGGTGCCACCTACATGACCAATTCACTGTCTGGTAGCAAGACAGAAAAAACAACATTTCTAGGCACTAAATCCAAGAGTTATAGCATGCTCATCACCATGGTAGCTGAGCCACCTTCAAGTCTCAGATTTTTTAAAACAAATTATTGCTTTGCTTTTTCATTCTCCCTCCTATTTGTTTGTTTTATTTATTGTGGAAAATCTAAGTGAATTAAGCGAGTTTTGTGATTTGTTCTGTGGGTGATGAGGGCCATGGTCATTCTGCTGTGAGATCTATATTGATGGGCAGCTGGGAAGAACATTCTGTCTCCTACACTCATGTGTCTCACCCTTGTGGCTCACAGTTGTATTGTTCTGCTGTAATGTCATTGTTAATGGCAGTCATGGTCATGTGGAGAGAGCCACATCCTCAGGTAACCTTCGCCAGTCCCCTGGAAGGCTTTGGAAATCAGGACGAAAAACCTTGATTTTGATTCTGTGTTCCACAAGAGGCAATGCACACAGTGGAGCACTGGATGTTGTGCATTCAGTGGACCGTGTTGCTGAGTGCTTGGGCCACCTGCAGATGGAAGAGGGCATTGTTATAAGTTGCAACCACTTAGGCATCTGGAAGCAGAGAAGAGGCCAAAAAGGCCTGGTCTTTCTTGATGAGTGCAAGACACTTCTACTGTGCTTCCTGCTAGCCATCACCATGACCTCCATCTTCTCCATGCTGAGTTTCAGCCAACTATTCTTCATCCAGGGGCTGATGACTCTATAGTAGCTGGGAGATGGTGCTGATAGCATTGGATATTAAAGAAATGTAGAGCTAGGCATCATCTGCATATAGCTGTCACCTGAGACTGTGCTATTACATGATCTCTTCCTGCAGCTTCATGTACCCTTCATGAAAAATCAGATGAAGGAGAAGACTGAAATTTTTGGGACTCTACAGATGAGGGCAGAGAGTAGTTGCTTATCCTGATTCCTGAGTGTTCAGTTTGAGAAGATAGATTGGTGTTATCTCAGAGATACGTGTTAACCCAAGCTAAGTGATTGGCACAGACTAGAAGTTTCAAATGCCGTGCCAACATCCAGCGGTATGAATATGCCATTTGTCCATGGATAAGAGGCCATCTTGCCTATTGTCCTTAATATACACATAAAAGTTTTAACCAACACACATCTCACCTTTTCAGGAGTTGTCTCCTCTATAGTGAGATCGATGCTGCTGCAATCGATGCAGCAGGGGTCGATTTAGCGGGTCTAGTGACGACCCGCTAAAACGATGGCAGAGCGCTCTCCAGTTGACCCCGGTACTCCAGCTTTCTGAGAAGAGTAAGGGAAGTGAACTGGAGAGCATCTCCTGTCAACTCAGCACAGAGAAGACACTGGGATAAGTCGACCTATGCTTCATCGATTCCAGCTACATTATTCACGTAGCTGGAGTAACGTAACTTAGGTCGACTTACCCCGGTAGTGAAGACAAGCCCTCTGTCTCTCTCATCTCAGTGATTCTCTGACAAAGCCTCCCAACCTGTATCTTCACAGTAAGGCAAAGAACTATTATTATCCCTACATTACAGATGTGGGATCTGAGCAAGGAGGAGAATTTCTCAAGGTCAAAGAGCAAACAAACAGTAGAGCTGGGCATAGATCCCAGTTGTTCTGGCTCCCTGTCCTTTGTTCAAAGCAGTATGTGCTATATTGGCAGGAAAAAGTTAAATTTAAGTCTGGGTTGACCTAAAATACAGGTCCTTGAACCCAGAGGAGTATTCCCTGCAGGGGGTGTATGTCCAACTGCAGTGTCCAAGGGCTCATTGGATAAATTTGGGAGGCCTTCAGGAGGAGGGATATGGTCAAATGTTCCTACCTTCATGTGCCTCTCTACATGAGTGCATCTGAGCGCATAAAACTCTCCCCTCCCCTCCTCAGCAGAAAAATAACAAGGGCTATGATAGTTTTTTTAAAGAAAGACCATTTTTAATTTGGCAGGTCAAGTCTGTCAAGGTGAACGCTGCCAAACAGCAGCTTAATTATTAACCAGTCCTGATTTCTGTTTGTATCAGCCTCAACACGCAGCTTTCAATGTGGATTGCACCCTGGACTCCTGGCTGTCAACTCCAATTAGCCTGATAAGGTCTGGAGACACCAGGCAAGAAAAGAAGCCTGGCAGTTCTTCCTGGGTTCCCTCCTCTGTCTCTTAGAGATGGGTAAGGCTGGATGAAGGGCTTCCTCCTAACTCCTTCTAGTCTGAACATAAGCGAATGCAAACATTATTCCTATTATTTAACATGCAGACTGTGGGAGCACATATAGGTCTCAACCAGGTTAGGCCCCGTTGTGCTAGGTGCTGTATGAACATACGACAATCCTTGCCCCAAAGAGCTCAGAGTCCATAAGACAAGATCTAACAGGTGGGGAGGGTGGAAGTGATGGGGATGTGAACAATTCCCAGGCAGTCAGTTTTAGTGATGACAGCTCATGTGAATAGCAACACAGACTTACGGATAGACTGTTTCCTGATTCAGGGTCACAATCTGCCCACACGGCCTTACCACAGGACAAAATGCTTTGTAATGGTAAGTGACAAAGAGTTTCACTAAACACCCCAAAGCCTTATGCAGAATTATTCAGTCTGCTAAACCAGTCTGGAAATGTCAGGCTCTCTCTGCGGAGGAAGGCGGGACCGTGTTGCAGGGAGTCAGCTCTCTGAGGCCTTCTCTTTCTGGCTCTGTCACTGACTCGGTCTGTCACTTTAATGCTCCAGCCCTCAGTTTCTCCACCCGCACCATGGAAATAGCACTTGTCTACCAACATGGGCATCATGTCGGTTAAGTCACTGATATTTGGAAAGTGCTTTGAGATCGGTCCATGGACAGCACCATAGCAGTGTCAAGCATGCTGAGTGTGAGATTGCAGCATTTGAGGCTGGAAATACTGGGAACACATCCCTTCTGGGCACTTCTAGTACCAGCCAGAACTGGGAAGGACAGAGGCATCTGTGAAAATGGGGCTGCCTGTAATAGCAGGGGACAGGACTCATTGATCCTCAGGTGCCTACCAATCCAATGTCCCAATAACACTAATTTAGAATAAAAACATGTTCTCCAAAATGTGTGGAGGCCCGCACAGGTGAAAGAGGCTGGATGAAGCTGGGCTACATTCATGATGTTGACCCCTTGCTAAACAGCTGGGCATTGCCTGGGAGTTGTCTAATTCACAGGGATTTCAAGGGTTGGGGATGCTAACTGGGGAAGAAGGAAGATTTCCAGCTGCTGTGAGATAAATGCAAATGACCAGTCTTAGAAACAGCAGTTCAAGACACTTTGTCTCTTTTTGGCTGGGAACACCCTCACCTGCCTGACCTACCCTCACAATGTGACCCAGCTGTCCCTGCCATTGCTTCTCAACATCGTCCCTGGGTAGGAAGGAGGTGGGGTGCACTGGAAGCTCAAACTAGGGGTGAGGAAGAAGCAACAATGGCTCAGAGAGAGAGATGGGGTACATGGCTAATTCATTCTGTGCAGGGATGATGAGGCACTTGACTCAAGGGAGTTGGGGGACATATTGAGGTAATAGGAGTGCGGTTCACATCGGGTGAGGGGCATGGAGGCTGAGCAGCTGTCATGCAAAGACAAAGAGGTGATATCAAACAGAACATGGTAATCTTGGTCCTGCAGGACAGCACTCTAAGGCTTTCCCGGTATTGGTTGCCAGTGTGAAACACACCATATCCCACTTGGCTGTGCACCAGCTAGTGTCAAGAAATAAAGTGACACTGCAGGAGATGCCAGCAGGAGACTCAGAGCTGCCCTTCCCCAACCTGCTCTCTAAAATGCTTGTCACCTATAGGGGAAACCTGAGAGAACCTGGCTGGGTCAGCATCAGCCTGCGCATGCAAGGGAGTCTCCTCCATCTCATGTCCCAGCAGCACTCACTTCCTTCTAGCAAGCATAGCTCTTTAACAGAACTGCCAAGAAGCTTTCCTTTTGCTGTTTTTATTCTAAGAGCCAAATTCTTCCCCCATCCTCCTGTGTCCTGGGCATGGGCCCTTCCTATGGCCTAGGAGCACAGGTTAGTGTAGCTATGCTGGAGGGTGAGGGGACACAATCCTCCACCTAACTTCACAGATTAGCTGCTGGGCTGTGGCTCCACTGGCTCCTGTCCAGGGCACATCAGGGCTTATGTCTTTGTACTGCAGATGTGCTGGAGCCCACAGGCTGAAGTGAGGGCTTCACTGGGCTCATCGCTGTCCAAACACTGAGAAAGAGACAGGCCCGAAGACTTACAAGGAGAGTTTTATGGACGGTTCTGAAGGTGGATAATGAGGTAGCTTTGCAGATGTGTATGGGGAGCTCCTCCCAAGCACCGGGGTGGTGGGGGCAGCCCAGGAGAAAGCACAAAGAAAATTTAACCAGTGGGTGTTGGAGGCTGGTATGATGGGCCGGCTGGAGGCAGGAGTGGATCTTTTGATAGTGAATCAGAGATGATAGGTCAAGTGGGGATTGGTCATGAAGGGCCTGGAAAGTAACAACAAGTAGTTTATGTTTGTTGAGGGTACAGAAGGGGAACCCAGTGGAGGGATGCAAAAGAGGAGCAACATGGACAAAGTGATAGGATAGGAAGATGATCTTTGCAGAAGCATTCTCAATGGGTATGAGAGGGGCAATATTGCCTTTGTCAAAGCCAGAGATGAGGATGTTGCCGTGATTGAGATGTAAAATGACGAAGAGGATGGTCAGACATTCCTATAGGAATAACTAGTAAATTTATCAAATACCATCACCATTTCTCCATATTAACATTGTGCCGTGTAGTCATTTCCCAATACTAACAAGAATAAGATCAACAAGAACAATGAATTCCCCAAAGTGATGAAAATGAGCGTGTTGCAAAAATAGTTACTTTAAGTAGAGAAAACATGGTTTTGTGGTTAAAGCAAAGGGTTCCAGGTCCTATTTCTGTCCCTGCTGTTAACTCGCTGGGTGATCTTGGGGAAGTCACATTGGCCTCTGTTTCTCCATCTAAGGGATGGGGCTAATATTCATCCACCTCACAGGAGGTTTTTGTGGTTCAATTTACACTTGAGGTCTTTGGATGAACAATGCCATTGAAATATTAATCATATATTTAAAAATCAACATGTTAAAAGTGTACTGACACCTGAGATGATTTTAAACATCTCACTTACTTTTCATTATTTATGCTGCTTGCCTTGTGCATTTCTCTTATGTTGTACAATGAAAATATATGTCAGTTTCACATTTGTTTATATTCCGTTTCAGTTTCAAAATCTCACACGCTAACTGTGCTGTACTGTTTCCATTGCAAACACTGCAGGGAATGTTTAAATGAAAACAAAATATGAGCAGTGGAATTTTTAAAATTTTACAGAAACATCTGTGTTGGTTTGAGGTTTGATAAAACCTTCTCTCTAAAAACTTAAATTGTGGTCCTAGGCCAACCCAACACATTCATTTCATGCAGTCAGAATCAGATACTTAAATCTAGCAACCATCAGGTGCATCCTAAAACAGTTCTTTTCAAAGTTCATTGAGTCACAAGTAGGGATTGCAGAATGAGTTTGGCTCAAATAAGCACGGGCACATGTTCAAAAGCGAAGTTCATCCAAACTCAAACTCATTTTAAAAAAATATTTTCAATTTTTCACGTGGTTCTTTACTTTCAGGCTTGGGAGCAGCAGTCCAATAATGCCCCAGAAAGTTGTTCTCATGAGATTTTCAAACCAAAATTATTGGAAATCTTGCGAGGCAGCTCCTTGTTGTGTGATTTCAGCACACTCCCATGCTGCAAACACATAGAGGCTAACTGCAAAGATATGAACTTCTCCAAAATCAGGGGCTGCTTGGACCTGGGGGTCTCGGTTTGGGCCATCTGTGTCTATGATACGTATCCAGAGTTCTAGTGTGTATACAGACAGAAGTGAATATCTAACCACTTGAGCTTTCCTCCTCACTAGTCACAAGCCAGCCAAGGGGCAAGCAGTAGGCATAAGCCTGACATCAGTGCTCTGTGCTGGAGGAGTGAAGAGACAGAGCAACAGATGCCCTGACCCTAAAAGCTGCTGGGTTTCTGAAGAGCAAACAGTGGTGGGCGGAAGACATGAAATACACACACAAGAGAAACAAGAATCACCAGGAGAAATGTGAGACATCTAGGGGGAGTCCAAAAGGGGGCCAACTGACAGAGCCATTAGGTCGCTCCGGTACGTTTATACTGCAGTTAAGCACCCATGGCTGGTCCATGTCAGCTGACTTGGGCTTGTGGGGTGGTAAAATTGTGGTGTAGACATTCGGGTTTGGGCTGGCGCCTGGGCCCTTCCTCTCTCGTGGGGTCCCAGAGCCTGAACATCTACACTGCAATTTTACAGCCCCACAGCCCAAGCCAGCTGACAAGCCAGCTACCGGTGTTTGATTACAGTATAGACAAACCTGCTGGCTCTAAGACAGGTCAGTGGGGCAGCTGCAGGGAGATGAGGAGCTTGGTAGGAAAAGGTAACATGAGAAGCCGGGGGTGGGGTAGATGACAAGTTCCAATGTAGTTTTCAATGTAATTTTTACAAACACTCCTGAATGCTTGCCTTTTCTAAATCTAACGTGACACGGACTAAGTGAAAACGTCACATCCATCTCTCCTCATTAGCCGTGATTGGTACTGAGTGGTGCTCTAATGTGTGTTTCTGTTATGTGGGGGTGTGGGCATTATTGATATTGGTCTGGATATTTTCTATCTTGGTATTTGTAGTTTTAAACACGTACAAGGTACAAGTGATGTCAGCCCAGCTCTGCACAGAATTCATGTGCTGCACACAATAGACCTGACATTAGATAAACACAGCATTCTAGACAGCCTGGCGAAAGTAGGGTGGACTCTAGCCAGTGTGACTGAGGGAGAACAGGGTACCCTATCCTCAGGACCCTTCCACTTCCTCCAGGTCAGAAATTTGGCCCTTTTTTATTAATTGAACAGCAACTTTCCATAGATGGTGACAAATTATCCAGTAATACCTGCCAAAAGCAATCAAATTTGATCACAGAGTGGAAATTACATTAATACAAATTATTTGGTTCCAGAGGTTCTGATCAAATTAAGTGGCCAGTGAATTAAAGCAACAAAATTGCTGTGAGAAAGGTTGCACTTGACTCATTTCCCATCCTGCTGAAGTTGAAGAACTGACAAAATTCATAGGAGAAAAAGGCCTCTTAAAGGATTCCCAGCCCAAGTGGGTCAGAAAAGCTTTTCATAAGTATCCTGAACTGAACTTTGGGGATTCTGTGACTTTTGCTGTCATTAGCTATGTCCTAATTAGTCCCGTTTGGGATTCTGGACATACTCTATGGCAGGGCCAGCTCTAGGCACCACCGTCCCAAGTACGTGCTTGGGGTGGCACTTCTCAAGGGGCGGCATTCCGACCCTTTGGGGCGGCACCTTTGCTTCAGCGGCGGCACTCCAGCCTTTTTTTTTTCATTCTTTGGTGGCGGCACTCCGTTTTTTGTTGTTGTTGTTGTTGTTGTTGTTTGTTTTGTTTTGCTTGGGGTGGCAAAAAACCAAGAGCCGGCCCTGCTCTATGGACAACTGCCTTATAGTATTAGGAATTGAAGGTGGTAGCATAAAGATATTTTCCTCTTGAATTGCAATGAAGTCTTTGATCCAAATGCCACCATAACTTCGGCATGATGAACATGTATGAATGGTTCACCTTAAACTCTTCCTAGAACAAAGGCTTCTCAGGCTGTAGTCTGTAGAGCACTGGTGGCTTGCACAGCACTTCCAGGTGTTCTGTAGAGCTGCTTCTCTCACAGCAGTTAAGCATCTGTCAGTTCCAAGCAGTGACACTTCCTGATAGTTGTAGTCCAGTTCAGGACTCATAATTTCCAGAAGTTTTTTTTTGTCCAACTCTATTTAAAAAACAAAAATACAAGCCCTTCTCTGTGCCTTCGAGTGCCTGCTCCTTGTGCCAAATATTTCTTTAGTGCAAACTCAACCATGATCAAACCTGGAACTGGAGGGATAACAAAAATACAGAAGGAATAACTCATACTACAATGTGAGCTTAGCAAGGCATGGCATAGTGTCCTGATTTTCCCCCCTTTTGGTATTGGGGGGGTCTACACTGCATTCTCTTCTTGGTGGCACATCAGTTGTTCTCTAGGAGGCACTTATGCCCAACCTTATACCCAAATTTCCAGTTCTCTTTCGGCTGCCTTCCACTGTGAATTCTGGGGGTAACACCACACTCAGACCCACTCTGTTTTATTATACGTAAGCACTATAGATGCAGAAAGGAAGGTGTGTGATTGGGACTGGGAAGTGAGGTGTCCCATGTCCTAAACTATCAGGAGTTGTAGATTCAGCTGTATGTTATTAGAAAGGTCATTTTCCCTAGATTTGTCGCAAAAAAACCCTTGGATTGGACTTTTGACCTCATGTGTCAATAACTGGTGCATGCTTAATGTATCTGCTCCTTGGGTACACACCCCAGTAACTGTGATACAATGAGCATGAGCACAAAAGTCTCTGACTGAAGAAGAGAATGAAATCAAAGCCACACCGATAGAGCAAAGGAGCGCAAGCAATCTTACCTTGAGTGAGTAGCAGCGCTGTGTGAAACAAAAACAAAAGAAGGAAAGAAGAAAACAGGAAGAGAGTTAATTTCCCATTTGGAGATGGTGCAAAGGCTACTTGCAGATGACAGTTTTAAATGAGTGATGAAGTTGGCTTAGTGCAGCGTGTGAGCTCTCTGTAGCCGCATGCTTGGTGCAGATTTGTGAGCATGCCCAGTAGCAGCAGGATGAGAATGAGGCTGGAGAGAACAGGTGTGTCCCAAGGCTCTGTGTTCAGAAGTATTCCCCCTCCCCCATGAGCCAAGGCAGAAGTATGGGACTTGGGATGGGATAGTGGGTAAGGGACAGGAAAAGCGTGTGGGGATTGTCACTCCTGATATCAGGGTCTGAGATGAGCCAAACTGTCCCAAAATGGGTTGGAAGTGTCCTTGCTTGAGGCACACTATGTAGACGTGGAGAGGGCTTGCCAAAAACAGGAAGGCCTTGATACACTGATGCACTGACAGATCTTCTCTTGTATGTCAGATGTGAGTGCAGGCAGTAGTGGCGGTGAGGGATTCACTGAGAAGAACTTGGCCAGGGCAAAGAGTGTTTATAAAATGGGCACTGACCCTAGGACCAATGGAGATAAGGGTAACGCTGCTAAGCATCATCCCCAACAATTCATAGGGAAGTTCTGATTTTCACAGATGCATCCTGTGCCCCACAAGCTTAGCTCATGGAGATTTAGAGTCCCAGATGGGCTGTAGATGTCACAATGAGCCACCATGTTGAGTCTTCACAGGTCTCTTGGCTTCCAGTTGCACCTACGCATGATGCTATCGCATTGAGACGTGCCGCACGGTCTACCCCACCACACAAGGATGCTACTGCATTGCAACCCTGCATTGCAAATGCAGTTATTTGGTCCTGCAAGATTAGTACAGGCTGAAATATTAGAGTGTAGGAGGAGACGATAAGAAAGGAGAGAATAGCCTCCCCCATTCCAAAAATGCTCAGTATGGTCCTCCTGTTGTCACTGACTGTGATTACCTGACACCACCTTCACCTCCCCTATCTCCTTAGTGTCCATAGTTGTCACAAAGAAAGATTCAACTGGACCCCTTCTAGGTTTTATCCCTAGAAAACTGTGGCCAATACTCAAGCAAACCAGCTCCAAACTAATCTTACCAAGATCTGGATAAAATGTTTATACTGGCTGAAAATAGCAAACCTCCTTTGAATAGGAACTGAGCCCTCGTTCCATCACTGAAGTCTACCCTCCACCCATTCTTCAAATAGAAAACCGTGCAACTGGCCTCTCAAGATTGGATTGTGATGATATGAAGATTTGGTTAAATAACGATAATGCTCTCATTACCTATTACTGTAGCTCTTTCAGTCCAAGAATCTCACAACACTGTACAGACAACTAATCGGTATTAGCATCTCCATTTTACAGATGGCGAAATGGAGGCAAAGGAAGGTTACGGTGAACATTTGAACTTACCCAGCTAAATTGTGGGTTGATTTTCAAAGCTGGGAAAAAGAACCATGAGTTTTGAGTCTCAATCCCTTACTAAATCTACTAGACAATACTCCCAAGCACATTTTTTTGATTCAAGCTTCAGTGAAGTGTCTGAAAAGGAAGTATCAGCCATATGATTTGGTGCTAACATGAAAACATCAGTGGCACTATACATGATCACACAGTCAGTCAGCCTGGGGTCTGGCATTGTCCTTCTGTGTCTATAAGTGTTTGTGTTCTCTGATGTGCTTCTACTGAAAATAGCAGGGCCATTCCAGCAGAACACAGTAGGTAAGAATGCATCTGCGGTTCTCCTAAATGTACTAGACACCTGGTATGTGGTGTAATGTATGAGGTATGTCCTAATACTGCACTGATTTCAAAGGAACACCCATGGACTGTCAGCAGCACAGCACATGTGTCAGAAGGTCAGCAGTGAAAGGAGTCTGAGTAGACTCAGGCCTCTACATTTAAAGCCTTCTATGGGTTTTCAGAGTGCATTCTCACTAGATCCTAAAAGGAGAAGGATTACCTGGGGCCACTAAATAACTATTTGAATGATTTAATATTTTTGAGAATTCACTCAGGAAAGGGAAAAACTGATACCACTAGCCAAAGCCAAGTATGGTGTAGATATGAAGTTTGAGGTCTTTACCCTATAGCTCTTACATTTCAACTCACTCCTAAAATGCAACTCCCCTGTCTGTTCCAGTCCTGGGGCCTATCTACAGCTCTGGCAAAGCCCCATGTAAACTGGCAAACTGGACCTAACTTCTACTGCTAGACCTCCTGCTTCCTATGACATTTCAAGGAGGCAGACTAGAAATTGTGCAGTAGCTTCAGGAACATTCAGAAATGGAGATTTTAACTGAATTAAATATGAACATTAATAATAAAATTGGTACAGTAACTCTGGTGTTATTGGCTTAATATTAAATTCAATTTATTTTACACTACTGTGAAATTTTCTGTGTGCCACAGATTTTTTGGTATTAACAATGTGTATCTGCAGATATTCAAGAGTAAAGGTGGGTGAGGTTATATCTTTTATTGGACCAACAGAGACAAACAAAAATTTTGAGCCACACAGAGCTCTTCCTTCAGGTCTGGGAGATGTACTCTGAGCATCAAAGCTAAATGCAAGATGGAATAGATTGTTTAGAAATTGGTCTAACAAAAAATATTACCTCACCCACCTTGTCTCTCCAATATCCTGGGACCAACACGGCTGCAAAAACCACTGCATGTCTGCAGATAGTAATTGCAGATTGTAAAAGGTGTCAGAGGTTTAGGAAATTTTGTAGGGCACAGTTTGCATCTCTGGCATGCTGGGAGGTTGTTTGGGATTGTGGGGCATGCATAATAGCTGGATGTCAATATCCATATGTACTTTGTTATTGTTATGTTTCAGAGCTAACTTCCAACTGAGATTAATAGGAGACACGGACATATTTTAGAGCTACAGTTTCAGGATGTTTGCAGTCTCAAGTGGGCAAGATTATGTTGCTTAAATCTGGTTCATGTTTGGAAGTTTTCTCTGAAACCTTAAGAATTAGAAATACAGGGCTTGAACCTTAACTGGTATGAACAGATGCAGTTCCAATTACTTCAAATTTTCTTAAAACTAATGGTTAGATTCTCCATTCTCATTCCCTAACAAGAGTGGATGCTGCAACAGATTTCATGGCTGCAGAATTGTGGGGAAACACAGAGTACGAACAGATTTTTAGTAGTCCAGAGCCCAGGAACATGATTAAAACATTGCCAGCAGCTGGAAAACCAGTTGTTATGCTTATTGCTGAAAGCAGCTAAAAGGAGGCCCTTCTGACCTTAGCACAACTATCAGACCAGGAGAGGAGGGGAAAGTGAGTGACCTTGAGGAGTAAACATGACCCTGAGCCCTCCTGACTTGAGTTGTTTTTCCAAAGTATGCAGTTTTGCAAGATGGAAAGTCTGCCAACTGTTAACTATTGCTATACAGCTGGTTAACTAATAGAAACTATAGGCTGGAAATCTCCACACTTCACTTAGCTTCTGCTCAGCAGTTGTTTTTGGTGAACAAACTATGCAATACTAACAAATTGGGTATAAAAAGAGGAAGAAATCTCAGCTCAGACACTTGAGCAACTTGGACACTAGAATGCTTGGACACCGCTCAAGTTCCCCTGCAGATGGAAGGCTGGACACTGGACACTTGCCGTTATCTACCTGAGACCTCGTCAAGATCTCTGGCAAAAATGAATTTGGGATTTTGGGGGGTGTTTTACTAATCAGTTGCGGACGTCTGCAAGTGCTGGAGACTAAATAAAGTAAAGTTTTAAGAGAAAGCGCTCTTGTATTGTGCTGTTTATGCCAGCCACCTATCAGTCAGATGGCCTTGTCACCATTGATTTATTTCCTGCCACCGCCTCACCAAGAGCAAAAGTTACCAAGAGCAGAAACCCCAGGTAACAACAGGGGCCTGAGCTCTGCAAACTCATCTCCATTTTGATATGCAGCACCTCCTGCTTTCTGGATTGAGACCCCCACACAGCCTTGGCACTATTCCTCAACCTTAACCTACAACACTGTTCATTTCTAACGTTGAGTATCCACACAGCTTCAGTTGAATGCACTTCAATGCCAACCGCAGCACCCCTGCTCTGGTACAGTTCTGGACCTCTGCACAGCACCGACAAATGTAATTCAATTTCTTCACACAAGTAGAAACATTATTTCGGTGTGTAGAGTCAGTGTTCAAAATTAATCTAATAGTGAAATATTACTTGCCCCCTAAGTGACAATGATTATAAAAACATTGCCAGTTTTCATGTTTCATAAAGCTGTTATCATATTCTAGTGCTCTGGGATTTGAGTTTATACTTTTCATTTGCTTTTGAGCCTGCAAAAGAAGTGTTTTTCTCTTCTTCAGTTATGATATGATATGATACATGAATACTTGAAGAAGCCTTTAAAACGATGAATGAAACATCAAGAATACAGAACAGGAAGCCAGGGGATTGCTTTATCTTTATCTTTCTGAGTGAATATAGTTCACAGAAGCAAGAACATGATTTCACAGACAGTAGCTTCCTTCTTGCACATGGACCAGCTAATGTACTTTAGTCGTGACCTATAACATCCCCTGCCAGTTCAGTCCTGGATACCTTTGCCCCTCTGCAAATACACACCAATGCTCATCTGACGCATCCCTCTGCTTTTTGATCTGGGGCTCTCACACACCTCTACTAGTGCACCTCATTCCTGATTTGCAGTGCCCTCTGCTCTTCCAGTCACTGGTCATGACACAGTTAAGCCAATGCACCTCACTCCTGGAGTGTGTCATTGTTATTAGTGTCTAGGGTATTTTAGGTGCCTGACAAGCATGTTACTATAGGAAGCCACTAAAAAAAGCTCAGCTTTTATACCATAATAGCAATCCTATGTATCCCTTGCCTAAATGTTGCAGGATGTGAGATGAGATGAACACATGATACGGCAGACAAAGCAGGGAGCATTCATTCTGCTTCCTGCTGAATTCCCAGGAGACATGAATCTATGTCTTCAATATATCCTTTTCCAGACTGTGACAGAGAAGGCAGGGCAGGGGATTCCATTTTCAGTTATAAAATGAAGGAGTAGATAGAAGGTATATAAAGCTAAAATAATTAATCCCTAGTATAATCTCCAGAGCTCCAGTAGAGTACCCTAGGGATGAATTTAACACACAATGTTTTCCTTCTTATTTATGCCCAGCCTCTGCATATACCGCTAATTAAGCTGCAAGAACTACTTTGTTAGTATGAAATGTTTCACATGATCACTTGCAAAATACCAAACACTGTATCAGAAACAGGGAGCCGGTCCTTTAAGGCTTGGAACTCCAGAGTAATCTAAGATTCCAAAAGGGGCACCTGGCAACTACAGAATCATCACAACAAATACAGAGTAAATTGTCTTTGATGTTTGCTTGGTTTGATTCCAGGCAGAGAGGTAACAGCCAGTGAGAATCCAATCAGTTGAAGGAGAGTTTGGCTAGAGTGCAGACGAGCATGGTGGCATGTCCGAGATATGCAAGAACAACTTTTCTGATACAAATCCTTTTCCAGGGGCACCTTTGCTTTCCTATTTACTGAACTTGCCTTCATTTTGCTGTTGCATGATGCTATATTTGGCCTGGGTCTAAATCAAAACCCTGGATCCCAGACCCCCTGAGCTGGTTTTGTTGGCTTGTTTGTATAATAGGCTGTGTCATAAACAGATAGTAGGAGTTAATAGAACAGAAGTACTTTATATCTCTTTTGACTGTAAAGGGTTAACCAGTTCAGTGAGCCTGGCTGTCACCTGACCAGAGGACCAATCAGGGGACAGGATACTTCAAATCCTGAGGGAGGAAGTTTTGGTGTGTGCTGTTAGAATTTGTGGTTGTTCTCTCTGGGTTTTGAAGAGTGATCAGACGTGCAACCAGGTTTCTCTCCAATCTCTCCAATACAGGCTCTTATAAGTTCAGAATAGTAAATACTAGGTAGATAAACGAGTTAGGCTTATGTTTGTTTTCTTTATTTGCAAATGTGCCTTTGGCTGGAAGGAGTTTAATTGTGTATTTGGCTGGAAGGATTTTAATTTGTACTTGTATACTTAGGCTGGGAGGGTATTCCCAGTGTCTATAGCTGTAAGACCCTGTACCTATTGCATTTTAAAATTTACAAAGATAATTTTACTGTTTTTCTCTCTTTAATTAAAAGTTTTCTGTTAAGAACCTGATTGTTTTTTTATTCTGGTGTGAGACCCCGGGCGGGGTCTGGATTCACCAGGGAATTGGTGGGAGAAAGGAGGGAAGGGGAGAGAGAAGGCTAATTTTCTCTGTGTTAGGATTACTTTCTCTCTCAGGGAGAGTCTGGGAGGGAGAGAAAGCAGGAGGGGGAAGGTGAATTTCCTCTCTGTTTGAGATTCAAGGAGTTTGAATCACACGTGATCTTCCAGGGTAACCAGGGAGGGAAAGCCTGGGAAGCGGCAACAGTGGGGGAAAGGGTTTACTTTCCTTGTGTTAAGATCCAGAGGGTCTGGGTCTTGGGGGTCCCCAGGCAAGGTTTCGGGGGGACCAGAGTGTACCAGGCACTGGAATTCCTGGTTGGTGGCAGCGCTACAGGTTCTAAGCTGGTAATTAAACTTAGAGGAATTCATGCTTGTACCCATCTCTTGGACGCTAAGCTCCAGAGTGGAGAATTATACTATGACAGGCTGAACCAAAGCCCCAGATCTGAACGCTTGCTTTTTTCTAGGATCTGGTAACTGGTATCTGAACTTCGCAGCCCAGGCCAGTATCTAATATCTATAATGTTTGTGTTTTCTATATAATATGAAGCTTATGGGCCAAATGCTACTGTGCAGGTGACACATCATTAGCCAACATTCTCCTTGGTGTAAATCCACTGAGATCAATGAAGGTTGCCCCCAGAGTGACTTTGGCCCAGGATGAGAGTAGATCAGAAAATGGGTAGAACTAATAATGTAATTTATACCAATCTGGCATTGTGCAAAATGTGTATTGCATCCATTTCCAACCCACCGTGTCATTTTCATCACTGCTTACTTCACCATAGAACTGGCCCTACATTTTATTCTGTAAACAATATTAAGGGCAGGTCTACACGATTGCTTCAGTCGATCTAACTTATGTTGCCCGGGGGTGTGAAAAAGACACCCCAACGCGCAATACAAGTTACAGCGACCTAAGCGCTGTCCACACCAGCGCTATGTAGCTTCTGCCTCTTACAGAGGTGGAGTAATTATGCCTACAGGACAGCACTGTCCCATCAGCACAGAGTGTTTTCACCATTCACGCTACAGCGATGCAGCTGCTCCAATGTATAGTGTAGTGTGGCCGGCCCTAACATAAGGGCCATGTCTACACTTTTAACTTATGGTGGCACAGCTGCGCTGCTGTAAGAGCGCTTGTGTAGCCACATTATGCCAATGGCAGAGAGCTCTCCCGTTGACATAATAAAACCAGCTCAGTGAGCGGCCATAGTTGTGTTGGCAGGAGACATAGCACTGTGCACACAAACACTTAAGCCAGCAAAATTTATGTCGCTCAGGGAGGTGTTTTTTCACACCCCTGAGCGACAGAAGTTTTGCCCACATAAGGGCTCATGTAGACATGGCCTAAATGTTTTCTAATTTGTATTCCTGGAGAGCCTCTAAAGAGAAGGGGTACACTTGGACGGTTAGATGCAGGATGTCCATAGAGGAAAAGTGATGCAAGGAGGGAAGCAGCAATGGAGTCTTGATGAGACTCAGGTTTGCACAACAATAATAGTCACTGGCAGCAAAAAGAAGTGAGAGCAGCACTGTCAGGATCATACCGGCACCTGAAAGGAGCTCAGTGACAGCACACATCAAATTGCTAGAGGCTAGCATCTCTGTGCAATCTACTGTAACTCTTTAGAAGACAGAGGAACTTTAAGAGGCTGAGCTTCAGTAGTAGTGAGCTCTCTGTGTGCCTATGGGCTAATGGTTTTCCATACGAAGGTGTCTATGAAACTGGTAAGCAGGAGTGTGCCCTTTCCTTAAAGCAGCATAAAGAACTAAACATGTTCTTGAGCAAGTTAAACAAGTCAGAAATGTTACTGCATTAGGCCTAATTCGGCTCCCACTAAAATCAACAGCAAAACTCGCTGACTTAAAGGGAGAAAAATCAGATCCATTCCCTTCATTGGAAGACTTGCCGCAACAAATTTGGTCAGTATATTGCAGGACGAAATTATAATCCCACAAGGTAAATTTTTGATGGGGTACAGAGGACAGTTTGGAAAAAGAAATTTAAATTTCCCAGAGCTATTCCCATCCACTGGTCATGAAACAGAACCTTCCAACGATGACCCTCGGCCACAAGTTCCCTCTGTGAAGTGAAGTCTTCCATGCTTGGCCTATCCACTGTTAAACGGATCCCTGCAAGAGACACGTCCATCCCACCTGCTACTTGCTAGTGCAACACTGACAGACCCTGGTCATCGGTGGGCAGGATTGAAGCTGGGGCCTCTGGAGCTTAGTGCATGAGCCTCTACCGCATGAGCTAAAAGCCAACTGGCTGTTAGCTAAGGCTGTAGAGCAAACGCATTAATCTCTCTCTCTAAGTGGTCTCAGTGCCACTAGATGGGACAGAACACCACACCCAGAAGGTGCGTGAGTTACACTAGGAAAGGTGGAATATGGTTCCAAAACCACTGTCCATGAAGAAGAATCTTCTAAGAGGGATTCTGAGTTTCAAATTGCTGTGAAAACATATCTTGCAGGAATCAACTCTTCATGAAGTTTCCCTGAAGGATTCTCACCCCTCTGTAAAGTGGAATAGTCCAAAATCAGCATTCACTCACTATCCCTGAAGTTCAATCTTTCGCCAATCTGCTGTGAAGTGAATTGTCCCAAGTAGGGCTCTCAATTACCCGCATGAATTGTAATTTTCCAAGCATGATCCTCATGCTTATGCAACATCAAATAGAATCATCTAAAGTGGTATCTCATCTGCAGTTGTTCACAGCTCCAACTCTGTTCTCTGCGCAGCACTCTGGGGTTAACCACAGATTAAGCAAAAGGTGGAGATTGGCTCCCAGAAAAAGGAAACCAAGCTCTGCTCCTGTAATTCTGGAGTGCACAAAAATTGTCAAGGCTGATGTGTGACCAGAGTACAGACAGCCTGGACTTCTTTGGCCCTGCAGGGCTCTGAATAGCAAAATACCTAGGTGTGAATTGTGAGCTATTGTGACACCTGAGCCACCAGGAGAGTAACAATGAAACCAAAAATGTCACCTTTTAATGAAGAGAGACACTCGAAAGGTACTGACAGAAGGCTGGCCAGGCAGGTGGCTCAGTATGCTGGGAGGCTTCTAAGTCCTGCTATGCTCAGTTGACAGGGATTTGGTCCCAGTCACTACAAATAAGAGGAACAGATGCAGCCATGAGAATCCATCAGTTAGCTTCTTGGAAAAGGAGAGGGAGACAAGAGTAGGAAATCTTGGGGGCAGGTGGCAGAATGGAGAGAATCAACATCCCTGCTTCCCACCACCCTCCCTGGCCTTACTTGCTGGGCAGGAAATTCATATTTCCGATTAGTTTTCTGCTTATCCACTTCAACGCTACCAAACTGAAGTGAGGGTTACTTTATTGGTACCCCTTGCACGTTGATATGTCCCTGCTGAATTGCTATCAGTCTTCATCAGAGGACGTTGGCAAGATACCAACACTAAATCTGTTCTAATCTATTTGAATTCTCTGAGCATATTGACAAAATAGCTGAGAAAGGAGAGTTACATGATATAATTATTTGGACTTTCAGAAAGTCTTTGAAAAAGTCCCTCACAAGAGGTTATTCAAGAAACTAGTAGCTCTGGGGTGCAAAATAAAGTTTATCATGGATCAGAAACTGCCTAAGGGACAGGAAACAAAGAATAGGAATAATCAGTCTATTTCCGTCAGGGCAAAAAGGTTAACCATTAGGTGCCACAAGGTTCCATACCAGTACTGAGGCCGTTTAATATATTTACTAATGATCAGGAAAAGGGACTGAGCAGAGAAGGGGCAAACATTGCAGGTGACACAAAATTATTTAGTGGAAAAAGCTGTATTAGATAATTATATGGATAATGAAAACATCCACCAGCTAGGGGAAGGATGTTCCATAGTGACACAAATCTTTGCACCTGCCTCTGAGATATCTAGTACTGGCTAGAGCTGGCCAGAAAATGTCTTTCTTTCCATGGATTTTCATCATAAAACTGAAAAATTTTCAACAGAAACCCCAAAAATGTCCTTCTTCAGGGTTCTGGGGTTTCCAATGAAATAATAAATATGATAAATAAAATTCCAAGAAAATCAGACATTTTCATTTAGTCAAAAACCAGTTTTTCTGCTTAAAAAAAAAAGTTTCAACCACTCCTCATACTGGGCATTCTTGGTAACAGGTTCCTGGCCTAGCTGGATGACCAGTCTGACCTGGCATTGCAATTCTTAAGTCCCTACCATTCCAGCTGAACACTGGTACTTGCCAGAAGATCTCCATCAAAGTACAGAGTGAGTTAAAGTAGCTGCTGCCACAGTGGCCGTTCCCCACGTTCGTTTATTTTTGGGGATGGGGTAAGTAGGGAATAGGAGATGGGCAGGTGGATAGACAGATGCCTTCTACAGTCTCACAATAGTATTGTGATAGATACAGGTAAACTGATGGGAGCTGGGTCTGCCCTTTGGCATTAGTGCAACAAGAGAAAGGAGCAAAAAGCATGTGTGGGATGAGGGACGGGATAGATTTCATGAGTCTGTGCCTCAGTGCCTCACAAAGATTGTAATATAGATACCAAGCTCTGAGTGTGAGCCTGCAAAGGTACATATTCCAGTATAAGTCGGGATCCTAATCAATGGGCCAAGACTTCTTCAGCATAAGCCTTAGCTCTAGTCAATAGTATATAGATATATATACTTCACTGGTGCTGTCTATTGGCATGTATGTAGGAGAGTTTAGCCAAAATTCTAGATTGACTATACTCTGCTGAACATTGTGTCCTGTATCGTTGTCCTGGGTAACATCCCTTACGTTATGGGTCTATGGTAAATTGCTGAATTCATATAGCTAGCAGCAACTTGGGCTTGCTCAACGACAGAGTTTGGAATTTCAATGGTACAAGGCATCAAACAAGATCCAGATCCAAATTAAGATATCCAAATCCTGCCCTGGGGTCTTCACTTAAGCATGTAAATGCTTGTCTTATGCACCTATGTACCAACTGATACTCTATCGTCTGCTTTCCGGCTGTGAAATGTGGACAATGTATTGAAACCACATTAGCCATTGGATGCATTTCATCAGTGCTGCCTATTACTTAATTCTTAAGATTAACTGGCCAGATAACAAGCCATCTGGGTGAGCTCAAATCACTGGCATTGAAGCTAGGATCGTGAAAGCACAACTGAAATGTGCTGGTTCTGGCACTAGACAGTCTGACTGTCGATTACCTAAAAGATTACTTTCTAGTCTGCTGAGTCAAGGGACATGCTCGCGCTCCCACAGAGGCCAGAAGCAATGCTCTGAAGGCACTTTGAAGGACAATCTAGAAGCGTGACATAGTCTGACAGCATGCTGGGACCAGCCTGCATGCAACAGAGCTAAATGGAGGGCACCAACCACAAGGGCACACACTGAAGAAAACCACACCCTGTGTGCTAGGTACAAATATGCCAGCAGAATATACAAACAGAAACTCCTCATCGAAAACAACTTTACCTGGGCCTGCCAAGAGTGGCTGAATCTGTTTCTCTCAGTGGCCTTGTGAGTCATTAAGGCCTAGGCTACGTGATGACAATAGTGATTGTTATACTGACTGACTTTAATATTAATCGTATCTACATGCATGTTTGTGTGTGCACATGCACATCTTTGAGTAGGTCTCTGTAAGTGTATGTTTGGATGTGTAACTGCATGGAGCATCTACATATTTGCATATGCCAGCATGTGCCCACATATATGTGGTTAAGTTTGCGTATCCCCACATCTGCCTATCCAGGTTTTATATTACACCCATCACCATTGCATTTGCTCTCCATATGTGTGTATATGCCTGTACGTATGTGCACATTTGCAAAAATGTGCATGCCTGAATGTGTTAGCATGTACATGCACGTGTGTGTGTGCTTCTCTTTGTGGCGGTGTGTATCTGCATGCACACGTGTGTGTTTATGTTTGCGTATTTTCATAAGTACGTGGGTGCTTTCAAACCCTTCATGGCCTATCCGCACCTTATCTATTGAGATGACGACTCTCATCTCCAACCAGCCCCTGACGCCAGGCTGTATCATCCACTGGTTAAATTTGCAAAGAAGGATATCTGTGCTTTTGCCCATGCTGTCCCTCACACTTCGGAGAAGCTCCCTGTAAACATCAGCATAACTAGTTCATTATCCTCTTTCAAATTCCTCCTTAAGACTCTCATTTTTCTTGACAACAGTTAGGCAGGGAGGGTGTAGCCTATCATGCTGACCAATACTGGCTCACAGTTTCCTTGTATTCCCTGGTCTGTCTGTCTGTATCCCTGTGTAGTGTCTTGTCTTATACTGTAACCTCTCTGGGGACAGGGTCCATCTTTTTATTCTCTGTTTGTATAGTGCCCAGCACAATGGAGTCCTAGCCATGATTGGGGCGTGTGTGTGTGCAGGCGTGCATATATTTGTCTCGGCATGATTCTGCATGTCTGCCTCACAGGTGCATGTGTCTGTGTTGACCTTGTCACATGTCAGCAGGGGACTTTGCACCACATCAATGCTTGGTGCATCTATATCCATTATGTGCAATCTAATTCTTCATCACAACCAACAGAATGGTGCCCTCTTGTGGGAGCTCTCTACAGTACATGGAATCTTTTGAAATGTCATAGGATTAAGATGGTGACAGTGTAAAAATACATTGAAACCCTCTTTTTAAGTGCTGAGCCCTTGCATTGGCTACACTCTAACGAGGCTAATGAGATGTGTGCATCTCCCCCTCTTCTGTGGGCATGTTTTTTGGAAATCTGCAGATAATCCTCACAAATGGACAAATAAAAAGTGCACCCTCCTCTTCTATTGTATCTCACGTCCTGCTGGTAAATGGAGGCTGATGATAAGTGCTCCTATGCTGTGACAGAGGCAGGCAGCTGCCTTTTAGGATTTGTCCAGCAGACCTCTGGGTCTGACACTGCCCTCACTTATACCTGTTTTACGCCATCTAACTCCATTGTCCTTAATGGAGTTACGTTCAATTTACATTGGTGTAAATGAGAGAAGAAACATGATCTTTGTCATGACATAACAGCACAGCGATTTAAACAATGTCTGATTTAAGTTAATTTGGAGATTTGTTAACGGGTGGGTGGTGCCCTGGTGAGAGGAAGTTGCTGCGTGAGTGGGATAAGAAACAAAAGGAATTTCAACAAGGGAAGAATCATGTTATGTCCAAGCACCAGACGGATGTTTCTCATCCCAGGGAGTACTACACAGAAGCAAGGGGCTATACAAAACGTCTGGATGCTGACAGACACTGTGCAAGCTTCCCCTGTGCTGCCCTGCCAATCACCTTTGTACTAACTTTCGGCAGCCCTTGCTTTTAAGGCCCTAGTAAACTTGTGCTTAACTGTATGGTGATTTGGCAATGCAGACAGACTGCACACATGGGACTGGGATGGTTCCATCAAATTGACAGATTCAGGTATTTTTAAGTATGGTATAGCAGTTAAAACTGGAAACGCAGAGTCCAGGTTCTTTTCCAGCTCTCCCACTCACTTGCTGTGTGATTTTGGCCAAGTCATTTAATCTCCTTGTGCCCCATTTTATCGGCGTGTAAACTGGGAAATAAGGCTTCATACCTACCTCACAGAAGTGTTGTGAGGCTCCATGACTGAATATTTGTGAAGTGCTTGGAGATTCTTGGATGAAAAAAGCTAGAGAAGTGCAAAGTATTATTACTGTAAAACCAAAACACTGTGACTGTGATTCCCCTGCTGTACGGGACAGGATTTTAGCAAAGATTCAGAGGAGCCCAACAACAATATTCAATGCTGCACCATAAGGGACTGGGGACAAAGGAGGGAAGGACTCTGGGACATTCAGTATTGAAAAGGGGAGCTGAAGAGACAGCCATGCACTACATTCTTTTCAGTTCCTTTTCACTCCCTTCAGTCTCGGCATTAGGGGGAGAGAAGGGGTAGCAACAAAGATGTCACCAAAACAAAATAAAACCAATCAAAACTGATGATATTAATAAGGCCCGAGGCCCAAGCATTGCACAAAAGGAGGATCAGAAATAAGCTAGGCTCTAAAAGGCAGAGATGACACCGAAACAGGGTGAGAGCGAGAATACAGGAAGGAAAAGAATAAAAGTTGATTCATCTAACAGGGGAGGAGGAGGAGAAGAAAAGGGGGGTGGGAGGGAGAAGAAGGGGTTACTTTTTTGGATTTGGGGTTTGGTTTCTTTTGGTTTGTTTTCAAAAAGGATCTCACACCTGATATTCCTCGTTCCATCCATTTCGGTTCACCAAGGGCAATGAAGAAAGTCTCCTGCCTTTCGTATTCCTCCTCATCTACTATTTTAACCCTTACGGTCTTCCTGTAGGGACAACAAGAAAGACAGCTGTGTACAGTGGGTTGGCTGGTTGGAGCAGACGCAGCAGCACCACACGTTTCTCACATGCAGTCCATTCCTGCTGCTGCCTTGGGCAGCATTTTGTTTGTTGGATATGGCGCATCGGTAGTAGTTGCTCTTAGGGTGAGTGGGAAAGTACTAGAGGAGGAAGATGGGGGTGGGCAAGGGAGCGAAAGGGGAGGGGAAGGTTGGACTTTGCTGATGGTTAGTGGGAGGTGATTTCTGCAGCACATTTAGTTTAGTGTCACATGGTAATAATATCTCATCAGCTGACTGAGCATTGACCAATCAGAAATAACCAAGGGCAAAACAGCCACAAAGATATCAAACACATTTTAGTTGAGGGACCAATTGCTTTTCCCATCCTCTCATAACCGATAAGACATAGGATGTGGAGGTGGGAGCAGGAGAGAGAGAGATCCATACATACATTCATACACGCATGGATGTGGGTGAGGCTGGTGGCTGTCCATTCAGGGGGGAGCTCTCATTTGGTTTTGAGGGGACTGGGTGTTTTTTTTACCTCCCCCTTTTTATTTAAAAACAACAAATATTTTAGTTTCTTGTTTCTAGTTGTTTTCTAACTGTTTAATAAACATTACTCACTATCCTACTGAGTAGGTCTACTTGGGGATGAAAGCCTTGCAGCATGGCCATGGCTGCCCTGGATCAACTGAGGCTTGGCTCTTGGGGCATGAGCTGCAGGGCTAAAAATTGTGATGTTGCTACCAAGCCCAAGCCTGGGACCCTCCAACCCTTGCAGGGTCCTAGAACTGGGCTCCAGCCTGAGCCTGAACATCTACACAGTAATTTTCGAGCCCCAGAGCCTGAGTCCAAGAGCCTGAGTCAGTGGACCTGGGCCAGCTGTAGGTTTTTTATCCCTGGGTGTAGACATACCCAGTGAGGCCAGGCAGCCTATTCTCCATGAAGTGGATGGTCAGTGACTGAGAGATTCGGCTTTACCTGGGCACAGAAGTACTGTAAGTCTTTGCCACCTCTTGAGAAGAGAAACATGTATTAAAATACCCCAGAGGACTGGGGCAGCTGGAATTAAAACAGGGTGACCAGACAGCAAATGTGAAAAATCGGGACGGGGGTGGGGGGGTGTAACAGGAGTCTATATAAAATAAAGACCCAAAAATCGAGACTGTCCCTATAAAATCGGGACGTCTAGTCCCCCTAAATTCAAAATACCCTGCAGACTAGACTGGCATTGCTCCTTCTTCACCCTGGCAAGCTCACGACACTATATCTGATACCACGTCAATGCATAAGGCTGCCCTGATCTTTCTCTCTCAAAAAAAAAAAAAATATCAAAGACAGGGTGTTGATTTTCTTCCCTTTCCTTATCTTGATGGCAGTTGGTCCTTGAGTCAGTCTGTGATAAAGCTAAAAGACTTTACCAAATACTTCTGAGAACTAATGTGCTGCTTTCATGTGGGATTTGACTCTTGTATTTTTATTAGTATGGGTGTGAGGCAGGCTGACAGCTCCTCTAGGAGTCTGGGTATGTTTCCTGTAGATGTTTTGCCAATGAAGGTGCACAGATGGGCATGTGGAAGTCCAATCCTTCCAGCCAACGGGAGCAGTAGAAAACCCCACCACAAGCCATTTCAGCAATTTTGAGGTGGTATCCTAATCTCTCGCTTTTACACACACACACACACACAGTCTCTCTATCTCGTCACCTTCCCAAGGTCCCCCCCGCATCCGGCTAAAACCTCATAGGTACCATGTGACAAGTTTGTGCGTGCACAGCAGTGTTAAGGACAGAGCGGTTGGAAAACAAAAAAAAATCATAGAAAAAGGAAAAAAAAACAGAGGAGAAAAGAAGGCAGGAGAAGAAAGAGAAGAGGAAAGAAGAATGTTAACATTAGTCTGGAGGACCAGTACTACACCTTTCTGTAAACTCATATCCACCATGCGTGGGCTCATCAGCTCAATGAAGAAAGTCTTGTTTTTCTCATACTCCTCATCATCAATTACCTTGATGTGAACTGTTTTGCTGTGGATTGAAAAATAATAAGTGTCATAAGGAAGAGGAGGGGATAGGAAAGCAAGGGTGGGAGAGGGTAAGAGAAACCAAAGAGGAAAATTAGAGACAGTCAAAGTTTACTCACCCACTGAATAGGCTCAAAGTGGCCCTGGAGAGAAATTTACTTCCCCTTCCTGTGTATTTACACTGGCAGAACAAAGTGGGTAACTGCAAGGCAACTAATCCTTCAGCCTTGCACCTGATTTACACACACAAGTGCACACTGCTCACACAGTTACTCAGTGGGTGTGTACACACACACGCACACACACACACACTTCACTGGCACAACTTTTGCTCATAGGTCTGAAAATTTGGCCTAAAACATCCTTCCAACAAGGAAACCATAAAAGGAGTGAACAAATCAACCCCCTGTACACATGGGAATATACTGCAACTTAATCCCAGAACAATCTAAGCATACAGTAGGTTAATCTGGCTAATCAGAGTTCTGCTGGACAGTCCTCCTCTGGAGGCTCCCACAAGGTATGTTGGGCAGACTAACTCTGGGGCAAATTCTGACACACAGGCAAAACGCTTGTGAATTCCATGAGCATCTTCACTGAATAAAGATGAAGGATTAGCTCCTTGTCTGTCTGTCTGTCTGTCTGTCACACACACACACACACACACACACACACACAGAGCAATTCAGCCTCTGCATGCCTTGAAGGCTTAGCCAGTTGGGTTGTTTTGCTTTCACTTAGTGTTGCTCTCGATTGCCTCAGGGTGTAAATTATACCTGCACTTTGCTTTTTTTTCTTGTTGATTGGCAGGAACGGCTATATAAAATCACATCCCTTCTTTCTCACTGTAAAAGGAGCTCATGCTTTCAGACTCTGGTGCAATTTCTCACACTTTTTAATGCAAAGCAGTTCGTGTGTGCATTGACATGTATATATTATATTTCTATTATCTATGCTCACATGTGTTTATACATTATAAATACGTGTATGTATACACTTCAGGGCTTCCAAACACTGCAGAGAAAATGAAAGCCCTCAGTAGGCAAGCTCTGTGAACAGCAGTTACAATTAAATTCTGGAACTGTCTCCACCTAACATTTCTGAAATAAGAAATTTGTAGCAAATGCCCTACATTTCTCTAGCCATAGGTCAGCTCTCCCTGAAGACCAAGCCAACTAGCTAATTCATCACATGATGGGTCCTGAGCCTGTGAATGACTTAACCTCCAAACAATTCCCTCCTCCCCACAGGCTTCTTCTGCACAGTCCTCCTACAATGATCACTGCAAAATTCTGACACCTCTTCAGTTTTGGACCATCACGTGGTATATTGAATGTGTCTAACCTGTTGTGTCTGTGTGCAGAAAAAAAGGAGAACCCGGGCAGTTAAACCACAGGACTGGAAATCATGGGATCTGTGTTGTATGTTCCTATCTCTTTAAGTAGCTTTTGGTGCCTCCATTTCCCCATGTGTAAAATGATGTTGTTAACACCTCACTCACAGGAATGTTGGGAAGTTTCCTCCACTAATGTCTGCCACGTGCATTCAGTCCCTTGGATAGAAAGTGTTAGAAAACTGGAAAGTATTATCATACTGCTCTCGATTGTAACTCCTCAGGGCAAGGACTGAATCGCCTACATATGTCCAGTGCAAGCACAATATCAGCACTCAATAACAGTAATAATAACCTTGAGATAAAATAGAGACAGTGGCTTACACTACAAACATATATTCCACCAACAAAGTCAGCTGGCTTTGGAAATATTCATCAGTGGCATGGACCGATGCTTCCTCATTCCTCAGCCAAGGTGACAGGAATTATTTACTTTCCTGTTACGAGAAAATGAGCTGGTGTCACTGGTCAGTTCTCAGCGTTTTCTAGGGAGCTACCACTTAGTTATCTCTAAATACTATGCAGGTATTTCTTCCTCAACAGAACTTTCATTGACTTCGATGGGACTTGAGTATGTTGACCTGATCATCTGGAAGATCAGGTTCTAACTCAGTAAGTAAACCACAAATTCATAAATATTCAGGAAATCCCCATGGTTCTATGAAAGAAAAAAAATGAGAGGCTCAATCCACTATCTCTGAGGTCTTGCAGCTCTCTGCTAATGTCTTAATGTCCTGGTTGTATATAGATCAAAATTGTACACAGCCAACTTACTACAAGTACCAGGCACGACATTTACGTCAGCATCTTAAAATTCAAGAGTGCTTCAGAAAGAAGCGTTCATTCCTGCACTCAAGTGCTGCTGCAATTCAAACCACTCTGCTGATGCCCCACCAAAGTGCTTAGTGCTGTCATCAAAGACCTGGCTATGTCGTAGAGTAAACCAAACAGTTCCCATGATATCACCTCGCCAAAAGCCAGACCAGGATTAATACTGTAAGTACTGAGCCATGCCTGCTGGGTAACAACTCAGAAAAGTGCCTCACTTAAGAGTAATATAGGAAAAAGAACATTTGCCAGTTCTACAATGCTGTAACATTGGGATAAGGCTCCTTCTGGACACCTGCAAGTGACCATTTTACACTATGAAGCATGAGGTTTGATTAACTTCATTACTTTAGCTTGCATACCTGCAGCTATTAGTAACCATCATAAGACTATGCAGTCCTCCTACAAATGTCCAGCCGCAGCATTTGACTCAATGGGCTACTGCCTAATAGGTTCTACAGTCCGATCACACCGTGGAAAGCAGTTCCTTTTACTGGCTCTCAGTTTGATCTAGCCCTCTTAGTCATCCATTGATTTCATATTATAGGATAGGAGTAAAAATAGAGGCTGATGAGCTTTCACTGTCTTTCATCATTACAAATTTGCAAGAGGAATCACTTGTAATCTTTCTCCTTGCTAGGTTAAATAATCCTGATTTTTTGCCATCACTTGCTGTACAGAAATTGTGTATTAATGCTAGACAGTCTCATCTCCCTTGTCTGGACATTTTCAGTCTTCACCAATGCGGCTTGAAGGACATAGGATTTTAAACAATGTGTCTCTGATGAAAACCTGAGTACTATGCTGAGACTTCTTCACAATAATTTTGTTGCATACCTTCTATGCTTCTTTGGAAACTCTTAGCAGCACACAGGGCCTATACTGGTTGACTGGTGGGGTTTTTTAAATGAATGTTGACCAAATCCATGACACTTCACAAATGTTTTTTCTGTTTCTGATTATATCTACATCTGATCTGTCTGGATGATCTTTTTCTCTCTTTTGGTATTTTCAGAAGTGACCAGTGTTGGGCTAACTCTGACAGGTTTTGAAAATCCCATCCACAGTGAGTAGATGGATGGGTAGTTAACACAACCTGAGTGTTACCATTTCAGTGGGACTTTTTCACTTAACTTACAACTTTTATGAATTTTTACTTTTAAAAGCTGAATTTGTCCAGGGTTTCTTCCTCGGCCCATGCGAGAATATTTTGAGAAAAAAAATTGAGCAAAATAGTTCAAATATAAAGAGAGTTGAAAAAAAGTACAATTTTGTCATTTTACAACAATTTCTGTAACCGCATTTTGAACAGCTCCAGTGCTTCAGTGGGTTCGAAGCCTGAAATGTGTGAAGGACATAGCCTCTACTTCACTGATGTATCTTTCTGGGGCACAGTACAAATCCATTTGGATTTGTCCAAGTTCTCAGAGTTTAGAAAACACACTTCATGAATGCACAGTTTTGTTTTGTTTCTGTTATGTGAGAACAGGTTTTACGAACAGCCTCTCAGTGTTCCACTGATACTGTGCATGAATATGTAAGACAAGGAGAAATTCTCATTTAATGAGAAAGTGTGTGTGGAATATGATCTCTTGAGGGCGTTTGTGGAATGCCTGATTTTATATGATCTCTTCCTCTGCAAACTGAATACTCAAAATTATGCCCTCAATGAAGCAATGACTTACTGAGTGCATATATTCTAAAGTACAGAGTATTCTATTACTGTCTCTCATATAATTCCAGAGGAAGGGATTTCCTTACAGATTTTCTTTAAAAAATATCCACCAAAATCCACCACCTATAGAATTTCATACAGAAAACATTAGTTGAGCATTTCATGGTTTTGGGTGCTTCTTTTTGTAGCCTTTACATTCTTGTAATTATTAGCTGTATGATGAGTGTGTATGTATGTGCACATACTCACACTAATGTGTGCAGACATAAACACATACATATACACAGGAGCTGCAAGAATGATGCTGTTGCAAAAAAAGCAAATGCAATTTTAGGTTGCATTACTAGAGGCACAGCATGCAAGTCAAGGGAAATTACAGTATCACTCTACTTGACACTGGTTATATCTCATCTGGAGTACTGTCTCCAGTTTTGGTCACCAACGTATAGAAAGGATGTAATGAAACTGGAAAGGATCCAGAGGCAAGTGACAAAGATGATCGAAGGGACAGAATGCAAGTAAACTGAGCAAAGGCTGAAGGAACGGGGTATGTTTAGTTTGGAAAAGAGGAGATTGAGGGGATACATGCTAGCCGTCTTCAAACACTTGAAAGGCTGCCTTAAAAAGTTGTTCTTTCTTGCCACAGAAGGCAGGAGAAGAGACAATGGGTTCAAACTACAGCACAGGAGATTTAGATTAAATGTCAGGAAAAACGTCCTAACTGTACGAACAGCAGGATAATGGAACAGACTGTCTAGGGAGGTTATGGAAGCTCCTTCACTGGAGGTTTTCAGATGGAGGCTGGATAGCCATCTGTTTTGGATGGTTTAGACACAACAAATCCTGCATCTTGGCAAAGGGTTAAACTAGATGACCCTTGCGGTCCCTTCTAACCCTGTGATTCCATGATGCATTCTGGCTCAAGTGTGAGTGTAGGCTTAGAATGGGTACAAACAAGGTTATAGGTTACATGCAGTTCACCAGCATGAATGGTTATAATCTCAAGTCTCTGGTATGCTGACTCCTTTACTCAGAAGTGCACAAGGCAATAAAGGGATAGGATGTGAGCAGAGAACAATCATGTCTTAAGAAATGGATGAAACTTTAAGTGCAATCCCCAGCAAGCTAATGAGGCCCTTAGCTAATGATCCTGTCTTAGGCTTTACTCCTTTCACTAGACAGGAGTAACTTAGTGGCTGCAGAGTCAGGGTCCCTGGCATTGCTTGCCCTAGTCATCATTTTTTACCTTGTGCTTATGCGCGTTCCTGTTTTCTAATTACTGAAGACTAACTGGTACGGTATCCCTGTTGCAGGCTGCTCTCTTTCTCTCTCTGTTCCCACTCTCCCAAGCCCTGTGTTGCTTCTGCTGCTGTTCTTTCCTATAGCTCGCTCTCTGAGACAGTGGTAGTACAGCATCAGAGGGAACTCAGTCAGTCATATAATACAGCTGATTTTAGCTGGTTTGCATACTACAAATTTATTGAGTCACATGCTGTAAGGGGATTGCATCTTTTGGTTTTTAAATGAAAACCCAAACTATGATGACCCTCTATTCTTCACTAGCATCTACAGGAAAAAAAGCAACTTGAATGACACTGCACTAGTTCAAATTGGATCAGAGCTGCTGAAATGGTCCCTGCACACAGAAATGTGCAAGCAGGCAAACTGAACATGATATAGGTCATATGTTTGCAAATAACCATTTCCCTCATAACTCAGCTTCTGCTTCTGAGTCATCCTACAGGGAATAATCATCTTTAATGTTGCTCATTCAAATCCAGCCAAGATCAGCAGTGATCAAAAGTTACCACCATTTGACATCTGTTCAATGGCCCACACGAAATCAATCTGGTGGAGATGTATGACAAAATCACAAGCCACACCCATGTTGGACAGCTTAAAAAGAGCACCCAGAATTCAACAGACCATGGAAACCAAGCAACTTCTTCTTCCTAATGGTGAGTCCTTCCGTGCCTGGGCTGAGACACACAGGGCATGAGGCAGGGTGTGTGGAAAGGTTAGACTGTTGCTGTCTGGGCTGAACCTGTTCTCTGGATAGAGGATTAGGTCTCCAGGATGCATATAAAATATTGATACTCTAATGTATGAGCTCTTACGGAAATGATTGTGATATTAGCAATGTAGCAATCATTAGGACTTCACTGAGACTGAAGCTGGCTGTGAGGAAGAAAAAAAACCTAGCTAAAAAAGAAATATAATGAAGTAAAAATGCCAAGTGAAAGTATGAAGAACACTTTCATTGATCTTGAAGACAGATTTTCAAGTTTTTCCCAACATTAAAGTTTAACTCCAAGGCAACAATTGGCTTCAGGAAAGTCAGTAAAATCTCTGAAGCAACATAACCAAGAGAGCAAATCCTCTGAATTCCTAGATCAACTCAACTTGGCTACAGATTGGATTGTTACTGAACCCTCGAGCTTTAAATTGTCTTTTTTTAAGAGCTTTGAATTTTGTAACAAATCCAGCAGAATGATGGTTTCCCCTTTGCTACAAGGTGTACTGAGAAAAGAAACCCTTTTTCCTGGCCCTAAAACAAAAGACTAAGGGCAGTGTTATTATCCCAAGGAAAACTGATTCCTATTCTCAAGTCTTTGATATGACACTTACACTCCAAACATGACTTGGAGAGCTTGAACATTAGAGTGCTTCCTGTCTGTCAGGCCATTCATATCCCTAAAGTCTCCAGGAGACTGGGTGAGTCACACAAGAATCTGACTGTATGTGGCTGATAGGCTGAAGGCCTTGCTATTAACTACAGGGCACACCCTGTCTGTGCCCACCCAGTAAAAGACAAAGGTGAAGCCAAGACTGGCACCATTTTGGGATCTCAATAAAGAGAGCAAATTATCAGTTGATTTCTGGCGAGAGAGTTAAAAGACATCAGGGCAAAGTACACACAGTGGTGCCTACCTCTTACCACAGACATGAAATCAGATGGAAATGTTTTATCTTGTACCTTGTAGCAAGAGACTCGTGTACACCTATTCCACCTGAATGGATGTACTGGAGAAAAATGAAAAGACCAAAACCTTTCAGATTAGAGGAGCGAGTAGCACAGCAGAGCACAGACACATTACTTTGCATAGCACAGTAATTTTGTGACATACACAGATTTGGCCAAATTCACCTCATGGTGTAAGCAGATACAACTCAATTAACTTCTGTTAATCCACTTACATCAAAGCTGAATCTGGCCCCTGGAGACTCAGCTGAGACATACCCCTATCCCCATAATGATTTCACTTGTGGTCTCTTGTGGTCTTTCACTGGAGGTCTCAGAAGGTGCAGGGCTAGTGGATTACTCTCACTAAGCCAACCTATCTTCTTCAAGTATTGCTCGGGGTCCAAGAATGTTTTTACAATCTTGTTACTTGATGTCCAAGGAAGAGGGGAGTGAAGCAGAACATAAGGATAAGAATGAAAGGTTTTCAGGGGCAGCTTCTTTGAAAATGCAGGGAGGGTCAATGTTCAGGGGAAAGGATGGCTTTGGGGATAGGTGATGTATTATATAATATTTCATGTTAATACTCACAAAGCTATTACTATCTGACGGCTGCTCAGCAGCTACATGAAATGCATCAGTCTGCTGCCTTGTGGGTAAACTGGCACCCTTTCTGACTACTTCAGCAGAAAGGTTGACTATACAGAGGCTGAAATGATTTCTCACCCTAGGAGGGTGATTATCCCAGGTCTGGGTTGAATTGCATTGGCAGGGCAGCGCTGCACTGCCACTACCCAGGCTATATGTTCTGTAACCATGAAAAACTTCCGTTTCCGGGATACCTTTCAAACTCAATGAAAGCAAATTGAACTGTAGACACACACTGTGCTCTGGTTAATTTTCTTAAGGCCAAAACACATATTGCAATATTGTCACATGCATCTTAGCTGCAGCTGGCCTGACAGCCACTTCCTAGTAGAGCATGGAGAACCAGGGAGATGGATGGGGAGACAGACTGGAGCATAACACCACTCCAGGAAAACTTCATGTTCATGTGAGAGGTGTGACAAGAAGACACTGACAGGAAGAGAGCAAGCAAGAGAGGGAGGCTCGGGAACATCTGCTGCTGTGAGAACACTGTGACAGTCTCTTGAAATTAATCGAGGCAGCCTGAGGCACAAGGGGTTTTCATTGCAACAGGCCCGACAACGCATTCACCTTCATGGAAAGAATGAGAGCTGAAGAGCACCTGGATCAACTGCGCAGCTTTCTCTCACAAACCTTTGATTCAGCTGCACTGGGGGACGGGAAGGGAATACTTCCTGTCCTTTCTCCCTCTATGTGACTGCTCTGTTATGGACAAGATGTACCTCTGACAGCTGGGCAGCTGAGAATGACAACAGCTATCCAAAACTCTGTCCTGGCAATCAAAAGCCTCCTTTAAATACCATGACAGGCATCAGGGACTGATGAACCAGTCTTCAAAACCGAGAACCCACACAAACCTTTACACAGACTCAGATGAACTCGAACCTTCAAGGGCCAAAGTCAGACATGGTATAAGCAGCTTTTTAATTCAGTCTTCAGTGGAGTTCCTCTCAGTCTCAATTAGGCTCTGCATGTTTTTAGGTTAGAAAAGTTTAGTTAACCTCTCCTGCCTGGGTTCAGACTGGGCCTGGGGCCACAGGTACCAAAAAACGAGTGACAGAGCTATTTCTGCCCTGACAAGAAGCATTGTCAGTCTCCCCAGAGATCCCTTGTTCTTGTGAGACTTCCGGCCCAGATCACGGCTGACCCAATACGTTTCACATTTACAAAAAGCTTCAGGTAAGATTCCAAGCACTCCACTGCCAAGCAGCCTGCCCTTGAATGACTGAGGGAAGAGAGGCCGCATGCCCATGCAGAATTTGAAAAGGCATGGCTGCTGCAGCATCTCAGCTTATCCGGGTTGCCTTTTTACCCCTAAAAGAGTTTTAATCTTTTAAATATACAGAGAAGAGATTTGTCTATACTAAAAACCACACGTGCAGATTGCTCATTCTGTAATTTCAAATCTGAGGCAGCCAAAGTGTGGCCCACAATGGCTGTCTTCAGTTTTTTGTAGGGAAGTTCAATCCATGCCCATTGGCTCAGGATGCAGCATGACAAGCTGGAATCTGTAGTTGCCATGGGTCACACATCCACATGGACAATAAGGGCATCTGCTACCTCCTCTATTTTATCGAACATAAATTGGGCTCTGGCACTTCCCAATGTAGCTCTCAGAAGGCACTGTTTAGACACTCCTACTTTAAATATATACGTAATAATAATCACTGGTTTCAGAACTCCAGAGGGAGGGCAAGCTCCACTTAGGAGCAACTTAACATTGCATGAGACTTTCTGGAGTAAGCAACAGAAGATGAAATGAATAGACATTGATCTTCTCCTAAAAGACTTTATGTTCACAACGTTGCTAAATTCTCCATCTGACAAATGGAGAGAGTAATCTATAAAATCATTTTATTTGACAGTGCCTCCGCTTCAAACACATAAGGAAACAACTGGATGGTTATTTGATTAATGTGCTAGAAAATACTGAGTATCTGTGTCTCTGCTGAGACTCTCATTTGTAGGAATTATTGCTGTGGAGGCTAAGAGGATGTATCCGTGTGATTTTTGGATGGGAAATAAAACTGAGCTCAACAAAATTGTGTAAGTCAGGAAGTGAAGAACACTGCATCTAACTGAAATGGTGGCGGGGGGTGGGGCATTACAGCAGGTAGGGAGAATGCAATTACTCAGTATGGAATGGGGCCAGGGCACCAGGGGTAACACCCCTCACTTTCTGAAAAGTACCATGGAATCTTTAATAACAAGTCATCATCACTGGAGTTTTTCATCCTTAGGCTTCATGTAACAAAACACAATCCCAGGAATGTAGTGCCATCACCATGTTTTCTAAGTAGTTCCCTTGGCATCTAGGTGGTTATCATACTATGGCTTTCCAAACTTTAGTAGGGCACTGCAGATACAGCTCAGTCCTCCTGCTCTAAGACCAGAGCTTCTACCACCTGAGCTAGCAAATAATTTCTACTTCTAGCCATGATGCATGCCCAAAATTCATACCCACTCACTCACCCTGTGATAGGTACCCTATTCTCATTCTCTTCTCACCTTCACGTGTCATTTGTCTCAAATTCACTTCCCTTCTACTCCCACCCAGTAGTTAACAATGCCCCATATCTATTCCCTCCCACCCATCTTCCAGATGACTTGCCCCAAGGTCATCCAACTCCAAATACAGTATACTCCCATTTATCCGAATGGCGGGGGGAGGGTCATCTGAAACTTTGGGATAATTGGGTGTTTGGATAAACGGACGTTTATCTTAACTAACATAGGGCTACATGGGGACGTACTATAGATTCAGATAATTAGGATTTTTGGATAAAAGGAATTCAGATAACTGTATACATTTCTAGTCAACCATACTCCCATGTGCCAAACCATCCGACTTCATTCCCCTTGTCCACTCTCAACCCTTCTCCCTTGACACCTCTCACTACTGGCTTGTTTCCTTCTAATTACAGGCATGCTGCTGGCTATTCCTCAGCTGCCATAGGCCTACAGGGTTCAACAAAAGGCAGCCGCAGCCTACGCTGAGGGCTGAACTGGTCCCCAGCAGCTCTGGAATAGCAAGGCACATGCTGCCTCCATTGGTTCCTGTCTCCATGGTCCCTGCTTATCTTCCCTTCCAAACCCTCTCTGCTCCCGCCATTCTCTGTCACTCTTGACAACACCATCCTCCGGTCACTCAGGCCTGTTATTGGGTGTTATCTTTGACTCTTCCCTTGATTCACATATTCAGGCTGTGTCCAAATTCTGCCCCTTCAGCCTCTGTAGCATTTCCAAAATTCAACCTTTTCCCTCTGCCCAGGTCCTCATCTTCTCTCATCTTGATTGCTGTAACAGCCCCTCTGGTCTCCCTGGAGCCCACATCAGCTTCTCTTGTCCACACAAAACTTGGCTGCTAAGATCATCTTCCTTACCATCACTCTATGGCTCCATTCTATTTGAATCTCTCCACTCGTTCCTCATTTTCCATTATACCACGTTCAAGCTCCTTGTCCTCATCTTAAGAGCTTCCAAAACTTTGCTGCTCCCTATTTGTTGGCTCTTGTCCTGCATCACATCACCTCAGTACCCTTCATTTACAACCCTTTTCATTGGGCCCTACTGTAATATGCCTTGCATAGGAGAGGAAGCATGGTCCAGTAGCTAAAGCATAGGAATGGGAGTCAGGATACCTCTATTTATTATATTCCCATCTCTGCTTATTGCCTTCCCAAGGGAGCTGTGAGACCCAGATACTATTAGCAAAGCATTTTGAGATCCTTGGATGAAAGTTGCTATGGAAGCACAAGGTATTATTACAACTGCAGTGAGGAAAAGGAACAGAGCACATCTGAGCCCTGATGAAGGACATGCAGTGAAACGTGGGCTCTTTCTGCTTCCTACTAGGGAGTTAAAGAGGATTTGTCACTGAGCGCAGAGTTTATTTCTAGTGCACTGCCCTTTTCCCCCTTGCATCCAGCATGTGCCATCTGCTGTAGTCACTATTGTTCCTACTGGTTTGTCACCCTGGCCCCTGCTTTAAAAGGAGCTCTGAGTATATCTATGTACGGAGACTGTTGCCCCCTTACTAACATTCAGTGAGGGTGTTTTCAGGGCCAGCTCCAAGTTTTTTGCTGCCCCAAGCAAAAAAAATTTCCCGCCCCCCCCAGCCCCGCCCCGCCGCAACTCCACCCCTTTCCCACTCCATTCCATCTCCTTCCCCCAAATCCCCGGGCTTGCCTCCTCCCCCGGGCGCGCCGCATTTCCCCTCCTATCCCTCTCTCTCAGGCTTGCCTGGGAGGGAGGGGGGAGAGGTGGAGAGGTGGCACACTCGAGGGGGGAGGCAGAGGTGAGCTGAGGGGGGGAAGCAGTTCCGCTGCCCCCCCCCGGGTTACTTCCTGCAGCCCTCCCCGCACTCCCCATTGCCGCAGCTCACCTCCGCTCCACCTGCTCCCCTGAGAACGCGCCGCCACTCCGCTTCTCCCCCCTCCCTCCCAGCTTGCCACAAAACAGCTGATTCGC
>NC_133772.1:84761125-84764733 GCF_003597395.2 Chelonoidis abingdonii
AAGCTGCCAGCAAGAGGGGCACTGAACCACTGAGACTCTTCTGCAAAGGCAGATGCATTCTCCCAGAAGGAGAGGAAAACTAGAGCAAGGGGCTGGCTGAGAAAGAGGATAGCCAGACCACTGTGTAGATTGGAAGGGTTTTTTTTCCTTTTACTTTGCCCAAACCTGTGTCTCCGAGGCTAAGAAGGACTGAGCTAACAAAAGGAGAGGCAGGTACTTTGCCACACCTCACAGAAAGAAATATTTCTGAATTACATAAGCATGTATCTGTTTATTCCACTAAGAACTTTTGTTACCTCATACTTGCTACAAATTAGGAAAGAACATAGTAATCATATTTTAAAGGTTTTCTAAAGTCTAATCTAAATTCTCTACCAACTGTTTGTGTCTTCCCAACTCATACCCTCAAACAAAAATGGGTTATATATAATTTAACTTTAATATTTCATTCCCCAAATCCATACCATTCTTAAAAACCTTTCATTATTACATCTAATCTCCAAGGGGTTAATTACTGGAAGATTAATATATTATATTAACCAAGGCTGTCATTAACAAAAAAATACCCTCAAAAGTCTTGCTTTTGTTACATTAATAAAGTTATCACTGTCATAATGAGCCTCAAATTGTGTGCGATTAGGAGGCCAGGTCTAGGGAGAAGGGGAAGACAGAAACATCACAGCGCCATGGAGTGTGTTCACATTAATGCAAGATAAAAACAATCCAGCATCAGAACTGCAGCCCACAGCTACTACCAGCATGTAGAAATTCACGCCAAAAAATACAGAGAGATTGGAAAGCTCTCTCTGTTCCCCTTATAGTTACCATACATCGGCATAATTTCCAACTCAAGGACATACCCATGCTGGCTCTGATCAGAAGTTAGCACAGAAATAAAATCATGGCATAGCCCTGGTGGTGCAAGCAGCAGGAAAGGTCAGTCATCCATACACATACCTAGAGTGCAGGACAGGATAGTACTGAGATAGCTAACCTGTCATGCCATGGGGGTTATATTACTGTTTTTAATAAACTTGCCTGATCAAGCTAGTCTGGGCATGTCTACCTGAGCTAGAAATTACACCTCCAGCTCAAAGTAAAGACTTAACCTACTGTGATACAGCATGGCCAGAGGGCAGCATAAGAGTGTTACCAGGGGGCCTTATTCCCTGCCAAGGGAGGAAGGTTTGCTTTAGATTAACTAGAACAGCTGTGGCCAATTAGAGCACCTGACTCCAATTAGAGCACCTGACTTCAGTTAGAGCACCTGACTCCAATTAGAGCACCTGACTCCAGTCATGGGATATAAACCCCTGCTTCAGTCAGACAGGGCCCCAACCAGGAACATATTATTGAGCCCTGGACCATGATGCGAGAGTGGATACACCTCGAGTACACCCGCGATAGTCCGGAGCTTTAGAAAAACGCACAAGAGGCACCGGATACTCCCCCGCGCGGCGAAAACTGCGAGATTATCAGCCGGGAACGGGTGATGGTGTTAGTGCCGACCACAGAAGCAACATCCTAGGCCGTTCGCACGGACCACCCCCCTTTGAGATAGTGGAAGCAATTGGAGCAGTGAATTATAAGAGTTAGACAACCAGGACCGCCGGAAGCCAGAGCAAAATTCCACATCAACTTCTGAGCCCTGGATGACAGAGCGACGTGGTCTGTCACTCGAGGAGCTTCCTCAGGCAGACGGCCCGCAGGAGCAGGTAAAGATAATCTCCGCCTTAACCCAGAACAACGCGCATGGAAGCTCATTGACAATGATCCAGCCGAACCAGGACGTATTTTGTACCAACAGGTCGAACGGCACTCAGTCCAACTATATTGTCACTAGCCCCGGTAGGGTGACGATACAGACCCTATCGAATACCGGAAGCTAAAAGGAAGAAATAGGATGGAAGTTGCGAAATGCTGGAACTCGGGGTCATTGAAGAATCCACAGCCAGTGGTCCAGTCCGATCGTACTGTCCCCAAGCCTGATGGCACCCTGGGTTTTGTAACGACTTCCGAAATTAAATGAAGGTATCACTTTCGATGCCTACCCGATACCACGCATGACGAGCCTGGTTGATCAGTTAGGGCAAGGCCAAATACCCTAACCACCTAGATCTGACCAAGGATATTGGCAAATACCCCCTCGCAAGGATGCCAGCGGAAAAGACTGCTTTATTCTACCACCCGATTGGCCATGTTTCCAGTTACATGTCCTCCTTTTCGGACTCCATGGGCCCCTGTCCACATTCCAAAGACTGATGGATAAGTTATTACGACCCCCTGCCAACTATGCCGCCGCTATCTAGACGACTATCCTCCTTCCCGCCCCTGTTAGGAGACACACCTGGCAAGTGGAAGCAGTGCTGACGCCTTGCGAAGGCTGGTCTCACCACTAATCCTTGGGAAATGCGTGATAGGACTAGCTGAGGGCCAAGTACCTCGGGCATGTCGTCAGGCGAGAGGGGTGTGAAGCCCCAATGGCACAAGCGTGGAGGCATCAAATTGGCGCCTCGACCAATCCGCAAGAAGACAGGTCAGAGCATTTTTGGGTATGCTGATACATATTCGGGAGATCATCCGTCATTTTGCCACAGAGCGGGGGCCATTGACGGTGTGATCTGATAATAAGCCGGACGGCCCCGAGGATAGGAAGTGGACAGATGCGGCGGAGCGATTTGCAGATTTAGCGGACAGCCCTATGCTGCCATCGGTACTTCATGGCCCAACTTCGAGAAGGAATTCATCCTGCAGACGGAGCCTCGGAGGTGGGACTCAGGGTCGCCCGTCTTTCCCAGATGGTAGGGGAGGAGAGCACCCATCTTTGTACCTCCAGCCGAAAGCTCCTCCCCGGGAACAAAAACGTGTTGTTGAACTCCTCAGCGATAACAATGCTATGGAACTCTCCGCTACTATCTCCTGGGGGGCGTTACCCTCTGGGAGCTGATCACGCCCCGCTCCAGGGATGCATAGGAACAAGAAAGAACCCAGAGTGACGAGGTGGTTCCTCTCTTTGCAACCTTTCCATTTTTCAGTCCGCATAGGGCACTGGGAAGCCAAACACTGCAACGCTGATGGCCTCTCACCCAAACTGCCTCGTCGTTCCGAGTAGCCCACCCCTTGATGTTGAGCAGGGGGGGGGATATGGTACAGCATGCCAAAGGGCGGCATAAAAGTGTTAGCAGGGGCCTTATTCCCTGCCAAGCGGAGAAGGTTTGCTTTAGATTAACCTTAAACAGCGTGGCCCCAATAGAGGCACCTGACTCCAAATTAGAGCACCCTGCTCCAGTCATGGGATATAACCCCTGCTTCAGTCAGACAGGGATGTGTAGTTTAGTTGAAGGAGAAAGGTTGGCATTGAGCAGAGTGCAGATTCGCAGAAAGAGGTTTGTCCAGGAGACAATAGAAGGTTTGGAGAGAGTGCTGCGATGATTGGGAAGCCCAACAGAAAACACGACGTAAGGGCACCAGGCTTGTATAGAAGAGAGGCGAGAAGCCCTTCACAAGCTGCGGGTATGACGAGGGAAGTAACCGGCGAAGACCCGTTGTCAAGTGGTTCATCACACCCCAGGGCCCCTGGTTGACCTGGAGTAGAGGGCGGGCCCAGC
>NC_133772.1:84769493-84785400 GCF_003597395.2 Chelonoidis abingdonii
CCAGGTCCCTCCCTCTCCACTCCCCTCCTCCAAGGACACTAGGGGAGTGATTAAGAACTGGTTCAGAGGCAAGCAATATCGCCCTGAACCTACCCCAGAGAAGAGAAAGCGCGAGACCCAGAGAACAGTACCGGCAATTTGCCACAGCCCTGCACCCAGTGAGAATCCCTTCCCTGGCTAGAGGTGCCTTTTTAATTTTTACTCACCCGGCGGCGCCCCAGGTCTTCAGCGGCACTTCGATGACGGGTCCTTGAGTGCCACCGAAGACCTGGAGTGAGTGAAGGACCTGCTGCTGAAGTGCCACCGAAGAACGGAGCACCCTGTCGGGGCCCCATTGAAACTGTTCAAATTGGGCCCCGCGCTTCCTAAAGACAGCCCTGCACAAGGCTGCTGCATCATGGGTTGAAAACAGGCAGCCCTGCTTGTAATCCTATGTTGCCCCTACACTCCTCTGATCTGTGCATGGCTCCCTGCCTTAGGGAGTAGAGAACCTTGCCATCCAACCTGGTTGGGCGGGAAGAGATTGCTCATGTTGTACCAGGTCTCAGTAGGAGGAAGAAAGAAACATTGACAGAAAAAGCAGTTTGCTTGTGTGTATTCCCCTTGTAATCTTGACTAATTACTAAACTGGCCTGTGTTTCAATTAGAGCTATGGGGAAATGCTTTAGCAGCTGGCATTTGGTAATTAAAAAGGGACACAGTCAAGACCAAAGCCATACGTTTTTTTTAAAAAAGATTTATCCTTGTGTTATCACCCCTTAGAATAGTAACAGTGAAAGAGCTGTAATGATCTTAATTTATTTTTCACCACAGACAGTATCGGTTAAACTTTTGCCCTTCACTCAGTTTGGACTGTGAAACTAAACTGGTCAGTTTTACTTTCCATTTATAGTCAGCTTCATATTCCCAGTTCTGGTGCACTCTGTGAAGGGATTGTATACCCTCATGTTAATTTGGGAGGCAGCCTACATGTGGGGCCTTGCACCCGGGACTGACATTTACACCTGGGCAAAGTGGGGGTGAATCCTCACCAATTCAGCACAGGAGCATTTCACACACACTTTGCAAATATGTAAATGACTATAGAAAGTGACTGGCAAAGAAAAATCAGATCCCTTATGTTACTAGACAGGCAGGTGAGCCTTTTAACCCCTTTTAGTCTTCCTGAGAATTTTTAAAGGTAACCTTCAGTCGCCCATATAGTACTTAGGACAACACTAGAGATGCAACATACACCCACATGTCAACTACACGAGTCAGCAGCCAAGCTATTAAATGGCAGCTGTCACCCACTCAACACAGAGAGCTTGGCAGGGCTACAAAGGACATGATGGGAAAGCACAAGAAAATGCTCTGTGAGCTTAGTAGAATTACCCAGGTTCTGCCAAATAAATATTTTTCCAAAGCACTCTATATTTCAATTTTTCAAACATCTTAAAACTGTCTAATACTGAGGATTCTTTACCATGAAAGAGACAGTGATTAGGCTTAAAAACTTCTGCAAAAGAGAACAGAACAATTTTTCTTGATATCCCTCTCCTTCAGCAGAATCCTTCATTCTGATTGGCTGAGAGGGGACATGTAAGCTGGTTGGTATTATACTAGCCACTTTCAACATTTTTTCCCTGGCTCTCTTTTTTTAAATCCAGTTGTCACTATGAACCTTTCCAGTCCTGTGTGTGATCTTTGCTGAAACTCCCCATTCAAAAATCCATTTAAATGTTTGTGAAAGTTCCAGCCCGTCAGCTCTGGAGACTAAAGTCTTCTATTTACGCATAGGACAGATGACAGCACGGACAGCTGCAGCGCAGGGTTTTTTACACTGAGCCACCAACTTGCTTCAATAATGACCAGTAGGGACCACTTCTAGGAGTGAGAGGGAAGTTTGGTCTTCATGGCTCATTCATACTTTGAGCTCTCTGTTGAGTTTGCCAGCTAGTTCCCAATGCGAGTACCTGACACCTCAGAATTAGACCGAGACTATAGCCTCATTTTACAGAGCTCACGAAACAAACAAAATTTTGTCAATACCTACCAGGGTTTGGTTTGACCCAGTAGCCAGGAAGTGAAAGGCTCTATATCCCACCCAGTCTCTCCAGAATGTTTGCATCACTGCACATTTTTTTCTTTTATAAAAGGTCAAGTTTTAAAAAAGAACCACACTGGAATTGCCCTTAGCCAGTTCAGAATAGAAGGAAAAAGGCATCAACCCTGATTCCTTGTTTAGGACTTTCATATCCTCTAATTTCTCCTGTTCCACTTTAGTTTTATGTATTATTGCAAGAGGCTGTGATGTCAAAACCTATCATGGATTTTGATAGCCTGATGAAACACTGGAGGTGGTTTTGTTTTCTGTAAAACATGTACCCAGAAATCCAGTAGGCTGAATGACTGGAAATCCCCAGGAATTTAGATGGAGGAGTGAACTGCCTCAAAATGCCTTTGGGTGCCCTGCATGCATATGAAGCGGCTATTCAACTGGAAATGACTTTAGGGCCCTGCCTGGCAATCTCACCGAATCATTCTCGGCTCCTGTCCGTTGCGCACTCTCTACTATCCTGCATTAGTAGCCTAGTGCTTTTAGCTGTAGGCATGGAGATTTGGAAGCTATATTTAGATGTCTTCTCTATTCTTTAGCAACACAGTGTTGCTATGGAGATGTTGGTGAGGACATGAGGTCGGGGATGAAGGGAGAGAGGAAGGTTAAGAATGAGGAGAGCCATAGTCTTCACAATAGTCTCTAGCCCTGGAGGTTTTTACTTCCTTTGAATGATAGAGTCAGAGAGGCTGGAGATGGAAAAGACCCATTTGGTCACCTAGTTCACCCCCTTTGCCACTGCTGACTTGTTCCCTAGAGGACGGGTTCCCAAAAGGTGGGCCACAATGTGCTTCTGGGTGGTCTCCTGGCGCAACTGCATTCTCCAGTCAAGCTCTTAGTAAATTTTTAACTCAATGTGAATTGTGTAATCAAATAAAAACTATATAAATGTCATGTTTTGAGGTGTATATGTTGGAGAGAGTAAGAGTATAGGGGAAAATCATTTACTTATTTATTTAAAAACCAAGCTGCAATATGTCAAGTTTAATTCTCGCGAGTACAACGGTGCATTGCACTGCGAGGTAACCTAGCAACACACACAGTCCACCATTTACAACTGTAAAAAACAGCAAGCAGTATTTCAGTCCGACATGGATTGATTTATTTTTCAGAAATGAGAAGGGTGCACTGGTGGAGAAAATAATGAAAGTCCCAGACCATCTACAGCTACACAAAATAAGCCAGCCAAAAACATACAGAAAGTGGTAAGAAAATGTGTGTGTTACAATATAACTGTTAATTTATATTTTTATTTACAATATTTGCTTCTTTACTAATTAGCAAAGAGTAAGGTTGGGTCTTTACTTACACAACACAGAAATTTAGATTTTACACTAATAAAATAGAAAACACCATAGTGTTCAAAGTTGGACAACTATTTTGTTTTAAAATCAATAACAACACGTTTAACAATTTTGTTAACATTGTTGTGTTGCTTATTGTTCAGTTTTATACGTTGTGTATTCCCTATCTGAACATCACGTTTTGCTTTCAACATTTTTTTTAAAGTGTAGTTTTACTAAAACTGTTTGGTTTCAAAGATCCTGAAGCATTTCTTTGAGTGCATATTGCTAGAGATTTCTATCATTGCAATTGTTTACATTAAAATGAAAAGGAAACATGCACATTCTTTATTTACAGTGATATAGTTTATATGTATGTAATAATTAAAATTAATATTTTTCCTCAGGAAGTGTTAATAGTGGCCCACAGTGCCTCAGGGAAAAAAGTTTGGGACTCCTGCTCTAGAGTGCATTGTTCAATGCTTTGTCTAGACTACTTTTAAGTAATCCAAACAATAAGGCTTCTGCCACTTCCATTGCAAGACTATTCTACAGCCTAACAACTCACTGCCAGGAAGAATTTCCTGATAGAGTATTTAGGCTCTCTCATTACTCCTACTACTGCCACCCTGGACCTCCCTAAACTATCCCTTCCTCTCCTCGATGTTTACACCCTTCACACCTTTGTAGAGGGCAATCTGTCTGGCATCCTTACTTGCTGCTCAGCCAAACAATGCATTACTTATTTTCATCTTTCCACATAAATTAGTCTTTTCAGCCTCTTTGTCATTTGATTGTTGTTCTTTGAAATCCCTCCAGTTGTTGTAAACATTTCTGTTATTGAGGTGCCTAGAAATGAACTCAGAATGCCAGGCACAGTAGCATGAGAGAGATATTACCAATTACCTCTCTGCACTGCCCAGATGTTTCTATGCATTCAGCCCTAAATCATATTGGCTAATATTACTGCCATATTGCATTGCAAGCTCATATTGACTCTGTTTCGGCTGTTCAGCCAGGAAGAAAGGAAGTGGAAATTACTTTATGAACTTCTGAAGGAAGAAGACTCCATATTATCCACCTCCAATCAGCCAAGGGCTTGAGGAATGGGGAACAGGGCTAAAGGGGAAAAGTCTTCTGAAAATCTCAGGAGAATAATTTCTCATAAGATCAAGCGCAGACTGAGTCAGCACAGGGCTTCTGTATTGCCATGATCCAAATGAGGTACCTTCTTGGCAGGGACTCAGATTTGTACTGGTCCTGTGGGTATTAACTTGGATGGAAAACAGGAAAAAGAAATTAGTGAGAAAAGATGGCCTCCTGTAATGGTTTCTGATTCTCCTAACTGGCTCCTGTCCTGGCTGAGACAGCTTTAGAACAGCTTCCTGTTAGCAGAAAGGAAGTCAGAACTAGAAAAAACAAGCAGAAGTTCAGGTGCCAGCCAGTGTAATGTGGGAGCTGCTGTGTCACAACTCCTCCCAGTCCTGTCCGGAGCTCCACCGTGCCTACTGTACATAACACACTGTCTCTACCCTTCACTGTTTAGACTGCCATCCTCCAAAGGACATACAAAAGGGAGCAAAGACTGCATACCAAAACCAGCATGCTCAGCTGGGCTCTACTATGGAGAATTAAACAGATCCAGTGAACCACCACTCTCATTCACCAAAACATATTTTTCCCCAAGAAGCCTCCTCCTATCTTGCTCTTGTCATTTTTCTTTATACCTCTTCTTCCCATTCCTGCCTTCACATGTGGAATTCTCTCTCCCTAGAGAGTATTTTTGGCAACCCACGTTTCTGATCAATCCAAGTCACATTTGGCCTCAAATCATCCCAGGGTCCTTGATCGGCAGAAGGGACACAGCTTTTAAAATGCAGTTACAGTCAGAAAAGTAAGTATGTATAAACAGGCCCTTCTTACTCAACAGAACTTCTCCTTGGTCTTCTCTGAGTCATACCAGCTCATACATGGTTTTGCTTCCATTAGCCCTACAGAGCCAATATAGCTACAGGAGTCTATTCTGTCTTAGGTATCAGCAACATAACTGTCAGTTAAATTCCATTTGCAGAATTGCTCCCAGGGCTGCCTGGCGGGGCGGGGGGCAAGTGGGGCAATTTGTTCTGGGCCCAGCAGGGGCCCCCATGAGAGTTTTTCGGGGGCCCTGGAGTGGGGTCCTTCACTCACTCCGGGGCCCCCGGAAAACTCTCGTGGGGCCCAGGCCCCCGGAACTTCTTCTGCTCCGGGTCTTTGGTGGTGGGGGGTCCTTCTGCTCCGGGACCCGCCACCGAAGTGCCCCAAAGACCTGCGGCGGGGGGTCCTTCCACACCGGGACCCGCCGTCGAAGTGCCGGGTCTTCGGCGGCGGGGGCCCTCCGCCACTGAAGACCCCAGGCCCCCTGAATCCTCTGGGCGGCCCTGATTGCTCCTGCTGGTGGCGTCTGAGGCAGGAGTCCAGCCAGATTCTCAGGAAGAGCCTGTGGCTCTGGCAGTTAGAAACTGGGGACTCCTTCCACCAACACCCCCCCCTACACACACTCCTACCCCTGCTCCTCATCTACTCTTCCTCTTTCATCCTTCCCTACTGCCACTCCTTGCTGGCGCCTGCTCCTTGCCCTACCTTAGTGGTGATTCAGAGTCTAGCTACCTCAGTCTGGCCCCGGGCCCCAGTTTACAGCCTGCTCCTTCCATTAGTCTTTTGAAGTTGCACCTCCTGCTGCATGAAGTAGCATAGGCAGCTTCAAGAGGCTGGCAGAGAGACAGATGAAAACCATAATGGGTAAGAAGGCGCTTAAAAGTGGGAGAATGAATGACCGGGGGAGGGAGGAAGGTTGGGGGAAAGGAGAGAAAGAAATGAGCCCCATTCTGTGCCCCAAACTCAATCCTATCCACAACCTCTCCCTCCCTGGCTGATATGTATTCTCAGTCCATGCCCATTTCAACCCTTATTGACTACATCCATACCCATCACTCCCCAGTAACACCTGCCCCAGATCCAGTCACCATCATTCCTCACTACCTGGTGACAAATGCCGATACCCGTCCTCTCCCACCCTGTCTAGCCACTTACCCTAAACCCATCCAAATATGTGACTTCATCCAATTCCCCCTTTCAGCTGTCAAGACCCTCTCAATGCAACTCCCTCACCCCCTGGACAATTGTAAGGAAGGTGTCACAGCTTTTAAATTCACAAATCTTGTCACTCTACCCCTAGTGTCATTCTCCCCCACCCCCCATTCTGATTTCACAGCATGTCAAAGCTTATGGTAAGTAACAAATAATAGAAGCTATATATTAGCCGCCACTGAGGGAGAGATGGGAGTTCAGTCTCCAAGGACCATTCAGTCCTTGTCTTTGGCTAAGACCACCAAAAGGGGGTGAGGGAGTTGGGGGGAGGGGATGAGAGTTAGTACACAACAAACAGGAGGGCTGTGTGTGCATGGGTTTGCCCCATCCAGAAGCAAGACAGATAGTCTTTCGTTATTAAACTAGTACATAGTAACAAGACACAGTCACATGAGTCCCTTCTCTCACTATTTCTTTCACCTGTAAGGCACACAACGATCCTACAACTCAGGAGAATCTTTTAATTACTCTGCATTTGTGGTGTGGACAGATGTCTATTTTTTAAATAGACGCTGGTCCATTAGGAGCTGGACTGATACCTCCAATTCATTTCATATAGGTCAGAAAACAGCCAGCAGATAACAAACGCTTGTGCTAACTACTGACCTCTGCTGAATTCAAGCTGCTCACACAGGCCCCATTCACTGTTGCTTTGCCCCTTCTGCAACTGCTTACACCAGTGCAGGGCAAGTGTAAAATGCTGCCCAGTCCGAATGGGAGTGTTTTATGTTCACCGTGCACTGGCGTACATGAGTACAGAAAGAACAAAGCCACAGAAGGACAGGCCTCTAAAGATGAATGCCTTGTATCCCTAACCTCCTGGTAGGAGCACTTTGGAAGTCAGACACCTCTTGGAATAAAACATGACAATATGTGACTGAAGCACCATTCACCCCAGCTTCATCAAACCACCCACTAGGTTTTAGTTACATGGCTCTCATTGGCTTTGGTGAGAGCAGTACAGGCTAAAACCTCATGCCACGCTTTGACAACGGATCCCCTTAATGTCAGCACAGGATTGCGGCTCTAAATAGCTCTGGCTTTATCAGCTCCCAAACCCTGCCCTGCCCGTGTATGTTAAGAATAAAAACCCTGGACCATTCTAAGAGTGCTTTCCCCTAATTTGCCTTAGAGGGTTCCTTATGAATCAAAATCCCAAAGCTATGGAACATCCCAAGGGAGGCAAGAACTGAGATCTGTCTGAGTGCAGGAAAACAGTGGTGTCAGACTGGAGGAGGATTGTGTGTGTTTCCTCTGTGCAAACTCTGAACTGGCTTTTCTGTCCAGCTTGAGTGTAATTAGGTTGAAATGGCATCGGCGCTTGAGCTTCGCTCCCTCCCTGTTCCAGCCTCAGCTCTCTTCCAGTTCGGTTCACATGTGCCCTCAAGTGAGCATCACAGCTCTTACATGGAAATTGTGCTATAGGTACGTTGGGAAGACTGTCATGAATGGGAACCTTCCGCTCTGTCTGTCTGTTTACCAGAGTGTCTGTCTGTCTTTGTTTATCACCTGGCTGCTCTGTTTTTCTGATTCTTTCCCTCTCCCATCCTTTCTGCCTGTCTGTCCCCCTAGCTATTTGTTTAGCCATCTTGAAAAGACATATGTCCAGAACTAATGCTAAAAAATACACGTTCTGTACCTTTAAAAAAAGCAACTGATTTTGGTCTTTCGTTATCTTTGCATTTCAATAGTGCTTTTCACCTGAGGATCTCAAAGCACTTTCTAAAATTTGGCGTTATTCCTGTTTTCAGATGGGGGAAACTGAGGCACAGAGGGTATAACTGGCATGCATAATGTTCCATCAAGTGTCAGTGTCAGGAATAAAATTCAACAGTCAGATTCATCCCTGCATATGCATCAGGTTAGGAATAGGGGGAGGCTTCTTGGACCTCCCTTACACAGCAGCTGGAGGACCAGTTTGACCCACCCTATGGTCAGCTGGCCACATGGGAATTTGCTTGGCACAAAGCAGCAGGGCAAATGAACACCCCAGCCACACATCCTCCTATTTGTCCCCTCCATCCTCCACCCACCCTGTTTCCAGCCTGCACTGGAACATCCGTTGCACCTGGAGCTGCTGTAGCAATGGTGCAGTGCTGGCTCTGTGCCCGCATGTAGGAGCCTATTTCTGTCCTGCAACCCTGCTCAGCTGGTGTACGGAGGCCGTGGGGAAATGATGAATAGAGCTCTAAATCTTTTGATTCCCAGCCCCGTACTCAATCTACTAGGCCACAGCTGCCCCATCAAGCATAGACTAGAGCTGTTTAAAACCTAGTCCAAAACTCCAAGAAGTTTTCTAGTTTTTGGCTTTTGTTCCAAAGCTGGGACTTGGCCCAGACTCAGTGAAAGGCACACAGACGCTCCTGAGAGAATCTGAGCTGCGTTGCATAGCTTGAGAAGAAAATTGTAAGACTTGCATATTTGTGTAGTTCTGATGCAAAACTAGGGCAGATCGGCTGCTTTGGGCATAGTTTCACAAAGTGTCTTTGTATGCAAAATTCAAACCAAAACTGGGGATGAGCTGCAACCCCCAAAAAGACTGCAAACACGAGGAGGATCCTGTGACCTCCTGCAAACCGAAACCTCTTGATTTCACACCGCTCTAATGCTGAGACGGACCTGCACTGCAAAGATCGAACCTGGAAAGGACGCAAATCCAAAGTTTGGATCTAGAATTCTCATTTGGCCCACTGCAGAGATAGGCTGCAGCTGTGAAGTTTGGCTCTCTCAGGGACATTTGGAGCACGGGAGCCACTACATTTCTAGCATACACTAGAAAATTACAAATAATGCCAAGACAGGAGATGAGAGGATTGTGTCTCTGAAACGGGTAGGCAACCTATGGCCTGTGTACCAAAGGCGACACGCGAACTGATTTTCAGTGGCACTCACACTGCCCGGGTTCTGACCATCCATCCGGGGGGCTCTGCATTTTAATTTAATTTTAAATGAAGCTTCTTAAACATTTTAAAATCCTTATTTACTTTACATACAATGATAGTTTAGTTCTATATTATAAATTTATAGAAAGAGACCTTCTAAAAACATTAAAATGTAATACTGGCACGTGAAACCTTAAATTAGAGTGAATAATGTGAGTAAGTGAAGACTCGGCACAGCACTTCTGAAAGGTTGCCGACTCCTGCTCTGAAACAACAGCTAATGATATAATCATCCCCTTAGAAAACAACAACATTCAAATGTCTCTAATACCTCAAGCAGCTTAAAACGTGGCTCTGGTCTGACATGCTAACTGTAAAGAATGGCATCCTGGGGTTCTGTGTTTATTGTATCCCAGTGACTGCAGATCAGATTTTCTCAGTTTACGAACACAGAGATGGCTTTTATTAAAGGAAAGAGTTATTGGTTTAGAGTCAAGCTGAGTTAGTTCCTTCTCACACATCAACACAAGTAATAAAACTCCTGCAGGCTTACACGAGGCCCGCAGAGACACATGTACAGTCCCATTGAAGGCTAATGTATTGCACAGGTGCAACTAGGGGTAGAATTTGGCCTGTGGAATCTTTATCACCGTTGAGGAGAAGGAAAGCGCCCATCTTGACATTCGGACCCAGGCCATGTTTGCAGGGCTGGCAGATATTAAACACCGTCTTTCTATTTGTAAGCAGAACAAATTTGATCTAGAATCTCTGAGTGACAATTCACAAACATCCCTCACTGCTCTTGTACCTTCTCTTTTCATAACAGGCACACGCTTTAGATCCTTCAGTGCCTTTTGTCCTTAAAGCAGGTACCAAGGCTGAAATTCATCCCTGGTGTCAATGGAATAACTCCAGGCAACTAAACTCAATGGAATTACAGCAGAAATGAATTTGGCCCATAGCGTTTGTCACCCTATTCCTTACACTATGTACTATAGGCTCCTTCTTCTGAGCGTGGCCAAGGCCAGATACTTCAAATGAAGTCAAAATGCCCCACAATGTGTCTGGATAACTCTGCAGGGCTGTGTTTGCCAAAGCTAGTCACAGTATTGCGGCTGGGAGGAATTTCTTCCTGACTTCCCACCATAGAAAATATCAAACTTGCCTTTAAGAAAAAAATTCTCTCTCCAGCCCCTATATTCACTTCTGGAAACGTATATGGACCACACAGCAGCTGGAACTGGCCTGGGAGAATTCCCTTGAACCACCATAAGTGGCCTTACACTGCCCCATCTGCAAGTTCCAGCACAGGGTGTGTGTCAGGGCAAGGTTGGGAGTGGGAGCAGGCCAGTAGCACATGGTGTCACAGAGTCTGCTACAGAGCAACCTACAGGCAGCCTTGGATGGGCTGATGGCTGCTCTAAGTTCTTCCAAGTGTAAGCAGAGTCAGGATGAGCTGTACCCTGACATCTGGTGGTGAAGTATGGGAAGTGTGGAAAGAATGTCTGGAATGCGAAATCTCAAATATTTGACCCTGACATCTGGTGGTGAAGTATGGGAAGTGTGGAAAGAATGTCTGGAATGCGAAATCTCAAATATTTGCATAGGCACGCCTACCCCATCCCAGACTGCCGAGCTGTGGGTGCTTTGTGACAGAAATGACTCAACCTCAGTTGGGTGGTACTTGCTAGACAAGGGACATGGGTTCCAAAACCCTGTGAAGAGAGAGAGGTTGGGGACAGGTATTTGTGCCTGGTGGTGCAGGCTCCTTGTGGAGCTAGAAGCATCAGTTGCACCTCCTCCTCTCTCCACTGTGGAATGTCAGAGTTGATTTTTTATTCCCTTAAGACTCTAGATACAGGTTGCTGAGCTGAACTCACTTTGGGCTAATGGTGCACTAGCACTGGGCTCCCCTACTATGTGCTGAGATCACTAAGAGCTGAAATCACAAAAGAGCTGAAATTACTGAGCTGGGAGCACTGAGTACTGTGCTAACTAGTGGGGGAGCCTGAAGCTATACTGTGGAACAGAGCAGCTGGCGGAGTGGAGCAGTTTATGGGGATGGCTGGAGCGGACCACAGGACAGCTGGTGGAGTGGAGCGGCTGGCAGAGCGGAGTAGCTGTGGGGCGTGTGGAGCAGCCCACAGAGCGAGCGGAGCCGAGCAGTTTGCTGGGACAACTGGAGCAGCTCACGAGGCAGCTGGTGGAGCGGAGCAGTTTGTGAGGACGGCCGGAGGAGCAGAGTGGAGCGGCTGGTAAGGCGGAGCAGTTCGTGGAGAAGGCGGAAGCAGAACCCACGGAGAGGCAGGGCAGTTGGCCCTGGACCACGTAAGGTGCCCCTTTCACCCAGGCTGGGGGGAGGGACCTCTATAGATAGACTCTTGAATTCTGGGGTGGCATTGACCAGAGACTTTTGGGTTGTTGGACTTTGGAGTGATTGGACTTAAGACCCTAAGGGGAAAAGGACATTGCCAAATGTACTTGGGGGGGTGGTTATGGTTTGTGTTATAACTCTGTTTGTGGTGTTTCTCCAATGGGATGCCGCATTGATTCCTTCCTTTATTAAAAAGATTTCGCTACACTCAGACTCCGTGCTTGCGAGAGGGGAAGTATTGCCTCCTAGAGGCGCCCAGGAGGGTATGGTATGTAAGTGTCCCAGGTCACTGGGTGGGGGCTCGAGCCGGTTATGCCTTGTGTTATTGAAACGGAACCCCTGGATACTGAACCTGGCCCTTGTTGCTGCCAACTCAGAGGGGCAGAAGGGTTACACAAGGACTATTTATATCCCTGGGGCAGCCTAGAACTTGGAAGGCACATAGGTGGGCATAAAGTCACCTTTTCTGCCCAACTCTCCCTTGAGCTGTACCTTCTGTGCCGCTCTCCTGGAGACATTGCACAGGCTCAAGCCCCGGGACCTCCAGGCATGGCATTCAGGAGGTTAATGTTCACAACTGAATGGCACACCCAGCATTGCTAGATGGGCACTGCTACAATATCAGCCAACCATGAGGAAATGTGGTGGGTGAGAGCAGCACACAGGTTGAAGCACATCAATGCATGAGAATTCACTTCCCCTTGCTTCCCCACCTCCTGTCCCAGAAATTGAAATCTCTGAAAGAGATGGATGGGGCAATGAGAAATCACTCATGTGGGAGGCACTCATGGTCCTATGGTCTCCCCTTCTGAAAGACAAGACCTGATACTCCAGGCTTGGCCTCGCTCTAGCAATACGATGCTTCAAGGTTCTGGTGTGCAACACAGGCTGGTAGTCGTCAATCATCTCTCCTGGATTAAGTGACATCTACTGCCAGGCTGGCTGAGCTCATGGAAAGGAAAACCACGGAGACTCACAACAACCCAGCAGGTGACGTGATGGGGACAGCTGTGGATCTCTCTGCTGCCGGAGTTCCACGGGCTTCCAGTTCAACATAGGTAGCCAAGTGTCAGCCACAGAGGGCTAAATAAAGGCAACGTTCCCGCTGGAACCTCCCTGTTCTCCCTCTCTCATTATGTAACCACCACAGGCCAAAAATACAACTTGCTGCCGTGATGCAGCCCAGGCTGAGCAAGATGCAAATTTAACGAGGCTTCCATGGTAACGAGCTTCACTTTGCCACAGAAGGGGGAGGGAGAGTTTGTTTGTGGGAAGCAAAGGCGGGATGGCCCTTGGCTAAAGAGGGATTTGCACAAAACCTGTGCAGCAGAAAACTTGTGTTGGGATTTTTTTAATATACTTTTTCATCTATCCAGCCAGCTGCAGCTAAATACCCAAACTGTGCAGGTTTCGTTAAAAGGCAAACCTTGGTCTTTTTTCAGCATAAGGATAAATATTTACTAGTCAATCTTAATTAAACTTAGTCACACACAAAAATGATTAAAACAAGGATAAATCAGGGAGCTGGTTTCAATGTGCCAATATTATAAAAATCCCTTCCAATAAAAGCAAGCAGTTGTCAGAACTCACAAGCTAAGCAGTGTCAGACCTGGTCAGTATTGAGATGGGAGATCTCCAAGGCAAATTAAGGTCACTGCAGGAAGTGGCATTGGAGATTTGACAGGTGGTGCCCTTCCCTGAAAGTAAAAACAAGCCAAAGCTTCAGCATGACATGAGGGGGCATTTTGCTGCTTGAGGGGCTGGATTTCAAAAGAGATTCAGAACTGATGCAGCGACTGCTTGTTCTCATTAAAGATCCCACGGCACTTTTTACAAGAGCAAGGGCATTAACTCAGATGTCCCAGCCAAATTCCCATTTTGGAATGGGTTGCACTAAGTAAGCATGTGCTAGATATTAATGTACAGAAGCAATCTGAGACACAGCATGGGGGTTACTTCTTATTGTATTTGTGGGATAATATAAAACCAAGTACTTGCACAGCACTTCCCATCCAAGGATCTAAAAGTGCTCAACAAACATCAATTAATTAAGCCTCAAATAGCCCTGGCAGGCAGGTCACTATTATCATTTCTATTTCACAGATGGAGAACATGGTGGAGGCACAGAGTGATTTAAGGCCAGTTGAGATCTATGAGAACTGTGTGTAACTGGAGCCACTGAAAATTCAACAGAGGATGTCTCAATTGAGAACCCCAGGACTGAAGCCCTAAAGTGTTGACCTAAGTTACTTGCGCAACAACTCACTGGCAGAGCCAGGCATCGAGCCCTGTTCTCAAACCACACCCTCTCACATTTCAGGATGCAAAAAACACTCGGCTTCATATTTCTCCTAGCTATTGCACTCACAATTGGATGCCCTTCTGCTCTGAGAGGTCTGCTCAATGGCACATACTAATTTACAGAGAGAACCATTTTATTTTAATGGGACATTTCCTGTTGGCATGAAAACCCTTCCTATCAAGACAGTTTACCCTTAGACATGTTAGTCTAGCCTAAACTATGAGACAATTTCCATCACTTCTCTTCAGCTTAGGCCTCCACACTGTACTCCAAATAGCCTATGCAACATAACCCAGCGCACTTTACAAGCTACATATGAAACAATCACTTCAACTACAACTGAAATGCATCCACTTCTAGAGTGAAGTGCAACATCTATTTAACAGCACATAGCAGCAGTACACCACAGGTGAAGCCACAAAGTGAGGCACTGACGCTGTTGGGGGAATTTAGGGACAAACCCTATATTTATCTATGCAGCAATCTGGCCACTACAATTGGCTAACTCTGCTATGCTTGTGAAAAGTTCAACGGGATCTTACTTCTCATCTGCTGCAGCCTCACCATTAGGGCTGGCTTTAGGCCTATTCCACCAATTCCCCTGAATCGGGCCCCACACCCAGTGAGAATCCCTTCCCTGGCTAGAGGTGCCTTTTTAATTTTTACTCACCTGGTGGCACTCCGGGTCTTCAGCGGCACTTCGGCGATGGGTCCTTCACGCGCTCCGGGTCTTCGGTGGCGGGTCCTTTGCTTGCTCTGGGTCTTCGGCGGCACTTAGGCAGCATCGAAGTACCTGCCGCTAAAGACCTGGAGCAAGTGAAGGACCCGCCGCTGAAGACTTGGAGCACAGCCCGGTGAGTACAAGCCCCATGTGTTTTTTTACATGTGTTGCTTTTTTTTTTTTAAATCATCTCTGCCGGGATCCCGTTAAAACTGTTCAAATTGGGCCTCACACTTCCTAAAGCCGGCCCTGCTCACCATTATTATTCGCCAATAGCTTCAAACTCCCAGTGCCCAGAATGTCTGAATTACTACTCCAGGACTACTGCATGTTACCACTATGATTCAACAAAGCTGGCCCACTGACTCCCCCATTAGGTTAGCAAATATCTTCTGTATGGCAAGGTGAAAACATATTCGGTCAGTTTCATATACTCCTGTTTGCCCAGGAAATTTTAGTCTCAAATACTAAGGTTAAATTTAGTGGAGATTTTTTCTCTTCTCCCTTTGGCAATTCCATTAAAAATAACTTTGACTTGAAATAAGTCTGTGTATCATCTTATACTGTACAATTATATGATTCCAAGCCCAAATGCATCATCATACTTAGTACTAAAATAAATATATAAACACTGAGGTTGTGCATCTAGACAGCCAGCCAAACACGCTGGATGGCTACCCCTTTCACTGGAGGCTCACACAGTAGGATCTTAGAGAATCAGGATAGCCTGCATCGAGCCAACTGGGAGCATGCAAACCGGAGTATGGAATGAGGAAATCTGGGCACCTATAATTCCCAGAATTCCCAATCATGAGGGTTCCCAAAGCATTTCAGGAAAGATGTAAAGACTGTAGCAACCTGCCTGGAATTTGTAGGGAGGAGCACAGGTTGCAGAAGGCAAACATTTGGAGAAGGCACCAGCATGGAGGTTAAGGATAACCGGTGCTTGTTGGGGGCCTGTGGTGCGGTGTGTGGCATGGACTGCCAGGCACAGAGTTGGAAGGCCATGACTGAGACAGAGGCAGCAATGAGAGACACACTGAGGATGTCCGGATGTGGAAGCTGTGGCATGTACATGGTCCTGGAGGGGGCACCTGAAAGGAGTTTTGTCTGCATGAAGT
>NC_133772.1:84789379-84868123 GCF_003597395.2 Chelonoidis abingdonii
CCTGGAGGTTTTTCGCCTTCCTCTGCAGCGTGGGGCATGGGTCACTTGCTGGTGGATTCTCTGCAGCTTGAGGTCTTCAAACCACAATTTTGAGGACTTCAATAACTCAGTCATGGGTTAGGGGTTGTTATAAAAATGGATGGGTAGGGTTCTGTGGCCTGCTTTGTGCAGGAGGTCAGACTAGATGATCATATTGGTCCCTTCTGACCTATGAGTCTATGAGTCTAAGTTAGACTATGTCTATACTACAGTCACTACTGCAGCACAGCTACAGGACTGTAGCTATAGTGTAGACACTTCCTACCGCAACTGAAGGAATTTTTCCAGCACTGTAGGTAATTCACCTCCACGACTGGTAGTAGCTAGGTTGATGGAAGCATTTTTTTTTAATCAACTTAGCCACATCAACACCAGGAGTTAGGCCAGCATAGCTATAGTGCTCAGGGGTGTGAATTTTTAATTTAGACCAGGCCTCAGACTGTATGCGCCTGGCCTGAATGCTAGCTGCAACTACCGTATTCCTGTAAACAGTTAAGTTTTAGAAACTTGGAGACCTCATGTTATTACCCAGCATGCAGTACATGAAACAAAGACTAAATATGCAGAGTGTGTACTCCCAAAGGACCCACTTGGGGTTCTTTAACTTAGATTTTCTAAGGGGAGGAAGCACAGCACTAGAAGTCATCAGACCCAGGTTCTCATTCTGGCTCTACCACAGACTTCCCCTCTATGTAGCTCACTTTCCTCCTGCTCTGCCTCAAAGCGCTGTGCAGAGTCTAAATTCATTAATATTTGCAAGGCACTCAGATATTGCAGTGATGGGAATCACTGACAAGCCTATAAATAACTTAATTCCTTTAACACATAGAAGGTATCACAAGAAGTGGTCGAGAACAAACTTAAGGGGGGGTCTTAAGGTTTTGCTTTGTACTTGCTTCTAGGAACTAGCACCCTTCTCAGTCGCTTTCAAGCACAGTGCTGTCTTGAGACCAGTCAGAACAGGTGCAAGTTAGAGTATCTATTGCCATAATGTATTTCTATTCTTGTTCCCTAGCCCACCCCACAAGGACTCCATCTTTTTCTATTTTCATAGACAATGAGATAATACTTCTATAGTTACAGAATTAAGGTACCATGCAACACACATTACATATAGCTTGGATAAACAATGATACATGGGGTGGGAGAAAACATGATAAGGAAATAATGTACAAGTATCTGAAGGGGGAGGAAGGAACCAAATAATAATGGGCCAAATTCTGAGGTCCTAACTGAGTATTTACTCAGTCCTTATCAAAAACAAAGAGACTCTGAGGAAAGGACCAAGCTAAAAAACAACCTCAGGATTTTACTTAATACTAAGAGCAAGGGTGGCTTCTAGCTCTTCCAGGGAATACTTAGTTTTCCATACACCTTAAAGGAGCAAGAGACTAGATGACTCCTCCAGGACCATAGGAAATATCTAGTCTGTTTGGAAATGACAAAATACTGATTATGCAGTAAGAACTGGAGCCGTATTATGCAAATGCCATTACAGAAGCTTCTATGTGGAGCTACATGCTGTACGTTCAAGGGTGGGAGTAGAGGGCACATGAAAACCAGCACGCCAGATAAATAGTCTCAAGCCTCCAAACTTTTGTTTGGTGGCTTTTGCAGCCTCGCTAAAAGTAGTGCTTCGAAATAGAAACAAATAAGAGAACCATCTAGAAGGGGAATATCTGCAGCTCTAGAGGCTTTTTCAAGAGGGTTCAGCCAGACAGGTTCTCTCTCTTTCCTTCCAGTGAGGCAGATAGTTCTGACAGTTTAGTGTCTCACCAAGCAGCTCCGAATCCTGCCCTCCTGCCCCTTCCATACTGAGTTTGTCTGGCAGTGGGCGTTCTTAATCTGCCAGTTTGGAAATATAAAACTTGCAGGGCTCCCCTCAGTGTAGATGGTGAGTTCAAAGCAAGGCTTCTACTCTGGAGAATCTGCTATGTTTAGGGACTGTTTATGTTTTTATCTTTATAATTTATTGTTATTAAAAACCACCAAAAAAGCAGTGGGCTGGGGACCCAAAGTAGAAACCAGTCTGTAGGGGGTCTTAAGGTTTTGCTTTGTACTTGCTTTATTCTTTTAAGCTTTAAGAAAACACAGCACACCAGAAAGTGGAGAGAGGTGGTTGGATTTTTTAATTAACCAGGGAATCTGGTGTATCATCTACAAAGCATCTGAGCGCACTTACATCCTCCTAACGGGCTGTTGCAGCAGTTGATGAAGGGAGCAGAAGGTGAAAGATTATTTTAAATGACAAAATTGCTGCACTTTAAAAGAAAAACTGTGCTGCATTTCATAGAGCAGGACACAGAGCAAGCTTCCACCACAGACTGGTCAACAATCTCTTCTGGCCTGAATCACACACTGCTGTCCCAGCCCTCACGTCACCACACAGCTCCGCTAATGCACCTCAATCCTGACTGGCTACATCTCAGCTAGATCCATCTTCAGCTCTCCCCTCCAGCAATGCCATTCATTTCTGGCCTGCAATAACTGTTCTGTCATCTGAACCCTGCATCTTTCCAAGGAAGAGATTGCCAATATTGCCACCCTAGGAGACAGCTTTGTGGCGTATAGAAGTCTCCATTAGGTAAGGAGCAAAGATCTGTTTGGAGACTGAATGAGGATTTTAAATCAGGAGGATCTATGGCTAATGCATTAATCCAAGTAATCTAAATGCACCTTTCCTCCATGTTAAAACAAAGAAAAACCTTTCAGATGATTAATTCTGAAGAGGCTGAGCATGCGATAATGAAAGAACCCCACCTTGTAAAACTGTGATCCCTAAATGGAAAAATCTCATTTGTGCAGTAGTAGATATGGCACTGTTCAAATAGATATGTCTGCAGACATTCTCAGCCTTTAAAATTAATTTTTGTTTGCAGCAAGGTCAATCCACTTTCTCCTCTGCTATCGTTCCTGGAGAAACAGGTTCCCAGGGTCTATTGCAGGCTGTGGGTCTCAATTTACTGCTCTATTTGATACCATCTCTCTCTAGCTCCCCACGCCTCTCCCATATCACATGTGGTATTTCAAATGTTACAGCAGAGACAGGACTCTTCTGAATGGCTGACGTTTGTATAGATCTCTACCAGCCTGCCACTTCTTTTTAATGTCATTCTTGAGACAGATCAATATACGTGCAGAGATACACATATGGACACACAGAGCCAACATTTACAAACTTGGGTGCCTAAGTTAGGAACTTAAATAGTGGCTTGATATTTTTTCCCCAGAGTGCTGAGCACTTGCAGCTCCTATTGACTTCTGAAAATCAAGACACTTATGTGCACAACTCTAGGCACCCATGTTTGAAAGTCTTGACCATAGCTCCTACAGACAGTGGACTGCAAACCATTTCTTGTGCCTGGTGAGACTTTACAGCAGTGATGTCCAACCTTATCAGCTTGAGGGCCAAATATATCATTTCAAGGAAGTGAAGGGACTACAATGAATGCACTGGATCAGATTCTCTGCCCTGTTCCAACCCCTTTGCGAGCAAGGAGCAGAAACCACCTACAAGTTCCCTGCTGCAGACTTCCTTGTGCATAATAGGCTGCTGTACCCCTGGAAGAGGGGAACTGACTGGAGTACACTGCATTCCAGCTATCCCCAGCTGGCATATGGTCCCTAGGGGATGGTTGCCAGCTGGCACAACTTATAGCAGCTCCAGCCTGCTTTAACCTGGGCTATGGCAGAAAATCAGGGATCCATATTTTGTGCTTGGTTCCCAGCGTCTTCTCCACTCACCCTTCCTGAGTGCCAATGTTGGGGAGGGGAGCGTCCATTGCTAAGTACCCCTTAGGCTCCAGAAGAGGCCGACCCTGAGTTGCTATCCTGTTCTCCCTGGATTTCCCACAGCTCAGTAGGGAAGCAGGCAAGAGACAAAATCAGAACTTCTCTCATCTTCCTGCCCTGTGATGCAGCAGCTGGCCTGCACGGGAACTGTTGAGTAGCTGCAGTAGGGAAGGAACAGCAGCCTCTGAGGATATGTAGACACCTGTGACTGGCCAGTGTCAGCAGACTCAGGCTCGTGAGGCTCAGGCTGAGGGGATGTTCCATTGCTGTGTAGACTTCTGGGCTCAGCCTGAAGCCTGGCCTCTGGAACCCTGCAAGGTGGGAGAGTCTCATCATATTGACTAATGCTGCCTCACAATTTCCTTGTACATCCTCCACCTGTGTCCCTCTGTCATCTCTTGTTACTACTTAGATTGCAAGCTCTTTGGGGCACTGATTATCTTTTTGCTCTGTGTTTGTACAGCGCCTGGCACAACAGGGTCCTGGTCCACAACTAGAGTTCCTAGGCTCTGCAGCAATACAAATAAATAAATAAGAAGAATATTAAAAATCATAATTGGGCTGTCATTGAAAAATCACAAGGTGCTGCTCAGGAAGCACATTTTCAATTCATAATCAAATACCAATTTTCTTCTTAACACTGTTCCCCAACTCCAGAGACTCAAGGCCCAGGCTGGACACCACTGCTTTACTGATCAGCAGAAACATTCTGGGAAGGAAAAAAGCAAAGGGAAGAGACCTAGTGCATGGGGATTTTGTGCCCACAAGTATGTGGGTAAACATACATAAGCAGACTCAGTATTCTGGGTAAGCCAATACAGGGTGCTGGGCTGGCATACATTCATACCAATGAGCAAAACAGGGAAACAGAGCTCATCAGAAGCAGAGCCAGACAGAAGCTGCAGAAAGCACAGGCCTCAACAATGCATTGCATTCTTGATCTGCAACATGTCGTTATTATTCTAGTCCTGGGACCCAACTCCTATCCCCAGTCCTGCCAACACACTTCAGTCCTGCCACACTGCTGCTATTCCTGCGGGAACATCTCCTGAACAGCGACCGCCAGCTTTGCCAAACTGGATGGTTGCTGGTTTTGTGGTGTGGGTGCATATGTCTGCTAATGACCAGAATGAGAATCACCAATTCCTTCATGTCAGGATCAGTAAAAACAGCCAATAATAGGCTACATTCTGTGCTAAATTATAAATACCCCAAAGGGCTGATGATATTTGACAAAATCCATGAAAAAAATACACTTCCATCCCCTGGGTTTCCTCCGCCCCCAAAAGCTCAGCACCCAACAACTTTCCCTCCACTACCTCCATGATGTGTGTGAGAATCAAGTCAGTGCAATATAAAAAGGAACCATCTTTTGAGGTAGATAGGCCCTTTACTCACACCCCTCTGGGAGGAGTGAATAGCCTGAAGGTAGGAAAGAGACAGATGCAATGGAGAGTAGCTCTTCACCTTGGAATACCAGAGCTCCCTTCACATTCCTTATCATGAGCACCCAGGAAGATGGTACCTGTATAGGAGGCAGCCTAGCATTGCCATGTATGCCTAGTCTGCTGTGAATTGACTAATGCAAGCACAGCAAATGGAATCTGATGCTGTCCTTGGGTGTCATTCAAAGAGCTGCAAGAATCAGGCAGATGACATGAGTAATGTCTCTAAGCACCAAGTGAGATTCTTACACAAGGCTCTATGAACTTAACCAACCCCATCTCCTCCTCTTCAGAGCCTGGTTCCATTTTAGGCTCAGCCCCTACAATTGTTCCTTCTTCCTCCTATATTCCAATGGCCCACTGAGTCCTTTCACCTTATGTACCAATGGGATACTGAAATAGGCCCTCTTTGATAAGCACATGATGTGACAGGCCTTGTTCTTGCCTCCTCCCCTTCCAACCTGATTCAATAACTGTCCCACAGGGAAAAGGAGATAGATGATCAGCTGTTCTGAGACTGATTAAACTAGCAACTGGAGTTTTATTAGCAGGTTAAGTGGGGTGACTTTGAATCCCTCCTCCTAAAAGGAAAATACAGACTGCTCATTATGAAGATTAAAAAAAAACCTTTCAGAGTGAACTTAAGTCCTACTCTCCTGAGATCCTGAACTGGAACGGCCAATACTGAGTGGTAAAAGGATGCTAAATAATTCAGTGATTTAAAGAATACGAAGACTGTGTTATTAAAAACCCACATGGCAGGAAGTGGCTCTTAAATTTTGGTCTGTGGCACACTGCTGGCCTTCAGAGTCATTCCACGTGGTTCACAGAGCTACTTCTGTCACAATGGGGAAGCATCTGCCAGTTTTCAAGCAGTGACACTTCCTGCTTTCTTCTGTAGCTTAGTCTGATGCTCTCAGGTTTCCTGAGTCTTTTTTGACCAACTAAGCTAAGAAACACTGATGCTTGTATTTGCACCATGCATGGCTGTTTCGTGGTTCTCTTTGATGGGTAGTTTTGTTTTTTTCCTGTATCTTCAGTCATAATCAAATTTGTGGACAAAACTAAAATGGAGGTGTACAATGGAGGACAGAACTAAATTGCAAAGTGCAATGAACAGATTAGACCTGTAAGAGCTGCAAACACTGAGAAGAGATTTGGAAGTGATCTCTGTAAAGTCCTACACAGAGGGGGAGTAAAGTAACCAGACACAAGATAAAGCACAGAGTCATAACCCAGCAGCCATACCCAGCCCATTGATAGGAGCCAACTTTCAAATTCCCCTTAATATTGTCCTAATACATCATTTTCATTAAGCACTATACTGTAGCTGCCTGAGGGAAGGGGCAGGATCAGGAATACGAGATCACAAGAGGAGAGGAATCCAAAAGTGAAAAAGCAATTTTAATATCTTTGAGACCAATAATGGGGGAATGTCAAAATCTTTGGACACTCAATTCAGCTAAGCCCCCAAAAGTCTGCAAAGGTGGATTTTCAAAGGCACAAAAGAGGAATTAGGTGTCCAAGTCTCATTAACTTTCAGTTGGTGTTAGGCATCTAACTGATGTGCTGTTCAAAATCCCCCCGTTTGGAAAAACTGGAGTGAAATTCTAGTGAGAACAGGGTCTCTTTGCGGTGTTTCTGTAATAAGGCTTTGGCTCAGGGACAGAAATTCTATGTGAACAGCTTTGTCTGTTCTGTCCTATTCAGGTTCTTATACTGCCCTTCTCACTGAATATCTGAGCATCTTCTAGTAGTTCATTAAGCAACGCGACTAACATCTGTTAGCCTGTAGTATTCTGTTTTGGTGGGGTTTTGATTTTTCATTGTATTTGCCTGCTCTCTGTTTATGTTAGAGAAGGCAGGCTGAAGAAATGCCCCTTGCCCTTGGAGTGGAAGGCCATGAGGGCTTGTGATGGTCCTTAGTTCCTGGGGGAGGTCATTCCCCAATCCAGATCAGCCCTGAGAAAGCTCTCTCTCCTGCTCAGACTGTGTAATGGTACGTTGGCATTTTTGGTCCCAACTGAAAGTGCAGAGGCAGTGTGGAGGGAAATTGAAAACAAACATTAAAATAAAAGATTTTGGAACCTCCTCAAAAGGTTCTGCTTGAGTGTGGGGTGAGAGTTTGTGAAGTTCTTACTCGAGATGAAAGGTTTCGCCCCACATGTAGCAAACAACCAAATACTTGATTATAGTTTACATATACCTGAAATGTAGCTAAACACATACCAGAGTGGGCTGATGTGACTTCAGCTAGCTTTCAATGTATGGAATCAAACAAGCTAATGGTTATAAGTGATTTTGGAATCAGCGTTGTGATACATTTAATTTTATATCATATGGATGAATGAAGTCAAGTCTGCTTAGAATGTGCCCCATTTAGGTGTCATATATAAGGAGCAGGTTTTTTTCCATGTAGGGAAGTGACGGAAGTGAAAATTCCAGATACTTTGATTTGGTTACTTGAGGCATTGGGTGACCTTCTCTCTCAGCCAATGTTTTCAATGTTCATTCTCCCTCCCGCTCCATATTAAGTATCACAGCACATTGCCTCTAGCAGGTACAGTGAGTCAGCAGCCCTGACAACCTCTGTAGCATGGAAATACTCCCACACTCACTTGGAACTTCTTTATTTGCAGCCTGACAACTAGGGATGGAGCAACCCAGTTTGGTTAAGGAAGTATTTATTGATTAGAGCAAGGGGCTCAGAATCAGGCAGGTTTTGTAGTGTAGTCAACAATCCATTTAGGATTGCTTCATTGGGCCAGGATTTATACCCTCTGTGTAACACAAGTTGTGACCCTCAGTCAACTGTGCAACAATGGGGAGTTATGTTCACAGGCACCTCATATTCTCAGTACAGAATTGCCTTTGTGTTCACTAGAGAGATAACTGCGATCTCTCCTATATTATGAAGGACACTGCAGGTCTACTTCTGGCTCTGCTACTGACTCGTTGCCTGATGATGGGTCAGTCTCTTAACCTCTCTGTACCTCGATTTCCCAATTTGTGAAATGGAAATAATACCTCTCTGGCTCACAGAGTGGCTGTGAGATTTAATTCATTAATGTTTGTAATACGCTCTGAGGTTCTTGATAGATGCTAGAGAGGTATGAAGTGCTATTATTTAAAAAAAACCTTCTCTGCGAACCTTTGTATCTTCCTGAACTGAACCCCATTTTTTTAAATTTGGGAAGAGTTTCGTTAACTTTTTAATGTTTCACTTGTCTCTGCACTTCCAGATTTCATCCAGGGCTGGACATAGAGAGGCTGAGACGAGAGGCTGCCTAAGAAGACAACGATTGTTTTCATAGTACATTATAGACACCTGAACCACAAAGGACTGGAAATACTTGGCCTCTTCTAGCAAGATTCCCAGCTCAGTTCTGTTGCACATAAGAAGGTTTGAATGAATTCAGATAAACACCTGCGTTCTGGATACTTATCTGAATCATACCCTTTGAGCTTCACCTGTATGGCCCACAACCTTGCTACCTTCTTTTGCCATGTGTCCCATGTCTTTGGCCACAGCCAAAGCCTCCTTTCAAGCTGATGTTACTAAGATCACAGAATGTTGCCTTAATGTCAGCAAAATGGCCAGAAAGTCTTCCTATTTTCTGAAGTAAAGTACCAGCTAGTATGAATCGTAATAATGTGGCCTCTATTAGATAGACTCACAACTGCTCAGATGTGTGTCATTGGCCATATACTGCTGAATTCTAATGAAGATTCTCTTACTTCATGTGTAGAGGCCTATACTTTTTGAGAAGGGAGAATTTAAACTCTATCCCCACTACTGATGTTGGCCTGCACTTCCCATGCCCCACTTGAACTTCCTGCCCCAAAAATTTGACTCACATTAAAATAATATAGAGACTGAGTTTAAATCTTTGATTGACTTCTGGAGCCTCACTTTGTATGCTAGCAATCAATATAGGCCTCCCAATACCATGAAGTATTGGGCTCTTACTCCTGAAATTCAATCTGTCGGTGGCATGGCATTTAATCTGATCTTGTGATTCTCTTTGGTAACTGCTGCTAGGCGAATTCATTACACAATCTATCCCACTAAATACTAAACCACATATTAAACTGCAAGGTAAAGGGAGGAATAAGATGAGCTAAACGCAGGAGAAGAGTAACTACAACAGGAGTTACTTGTATTCTCCAGTGGAAGATTCAAGCGCCTAATTTCTACATAGAAGCTGGTGCTATGGTAGGATGACTAGGTGCCACAGGATAGTTTCAGTCCAGCTCAGTATCAACGGCTAAGAAGCCATCCAAAAAATTCCTACAGGTTTACCTAAGAAAAGCATGACCAGAGAAGAGTGCAAGATGTGCACACTATGGACATACGCAGCCTCCCAGAAGCGTGTGTGTACACACCTTTGGCAGCTCAGAAATGCAATCATCTACACGTATGCCCACAAACCCCTCTGGTGCATACTTTGCAATAACAGATTCTGTATTCCTACAACAGAAATAATAAATGTGTAGGTGTACACAGTAATGTACACTAATGCAGCTTAATAATAATTATACATACACTTAACAACATTCCCACCAGAAGACATGAGATCTCAAATACACCTATGCTAGCACCTCTGCTAGATTACATGCAAACCTATATTATATCCACTTCCAGTAATCATATTTTGCATTTATGGGTGCAATATATTGCTCCTTAGCAAGAAGGTGAAGCATACGCAGCAGCAGAATCTTTACTCTCATACTCTCCCAAGAGATCTGGATGCGGAGAAGAAGGGAAGGAGAAGGCAGATAGGTCAAGAGTTTCTGCTTTCAGGTAAGGGGCAGGCCCCTTTCAGGGATGGGTGAGCCTGATGGCCTAAGCAACAGAGGCTTGAACAGGGCATCAGGGAGCTCAGTGCTGCTCTGTTGTCAACTAGGGTGATCAGATGTCCCGATTTTATAGGGACAGTCCCGATTTTTAGGTCTTTTTCTTATACAGGCTCCTATTATCCCCCACCCCCTGTCCCAATTATTCACGTTTGCAGTCTGGTCACTCTAGTTCTCAACAAACTGTGTCTGCCTGTTCTGAGACCTGAGCAAATAGACAGACTGCAGAACAGAAGAGGAACACCATTGCTAGGGAGAGCCCAGGGGCCCAGTCCTGGCCAGTTTGCAGCCATGCAGCGATGGGGGAAGAGGGGAGTTGGCAAGGGCTCAAATATGCTTCAGTTACTATGATAAATGAAGGACGGGGGGTAGTTCCTTTTTATGGACACCCAGCCAGCCAGTAGCTATAAAACCCCTATTCTTAGCTGTTCTTTAATTGCTCTACCTGTAAAGGGTGAAAAAGTCTCACTGCTATGCATAGGTAAAAGGAAGTGAGTGGGCACCTGGCCAAAAGGGCCAATGGGAAGGCTAGAACTTTTTAAAATTGAAAAACAATTCCCCTTTCATCAGTCTGTTGTTCTCCCGGGGAGAGGCAGACAGGGCAGCAGTTATGCTGTAAGAAGCTTGGGGCCATGTATGAAAAATCCTCAGTATCGTACCTAGAAACTACTCATTTGAAACCCCACATATGTAAATAGATCAGGAAATATCTAGGAAGACGCGAATAGGTTTATTTCTTTTTATTTCTTTATGGCTTATGAACTCCTCTGTGCTACCACCAAGTGCTTTTGTTTTGCTTGTAACCTTTAAGTGGAACATCAAGAGAGCTATCTTGATGCATAATCCTTGTAGTTACTCTTTTAAAATCTAGCAGTAGCCTGAGTTTCCAGATGTATTTTTCTTTTTTTTCTTTTTAATAAAATTTAACTTTTTTAAGAACAGGAGTGAATTTCTGTGTCCTAAAAGGTTTGTGCACATGTTGTTTGATTAGCTGGTGGTAACAACTTATTTCCTTCCCCCTTCTCAGCTCTTCCCTGGAGGGGCAGGGTGAAAGGGCTTGAGGGTACCCCACAGGAAGAAATTCCCAAGTGCGCCTTCCTGGGCTCTCAAAGGGATTCTGCACTTGGGTGGTGGCAGCATCTACCAATCCAAGGTCAGATAAAAGCTGTAACCTTGGGAGTTTAATACCAGCCTGGAGTGGCCAGTATTAATTTTGAGAGTCCTTGCGGGCCCCCACCTTCTGGACTCAGGGGAATCAGCCTTGACAGTTACAATCAGATCAAGAGCTTGATTGCAGCATGGTTTCCACTTTGTCTGTCAATGAGAAAGTGACTCTGTGCCTTAACCATTCTAAACCGTGGGATATATCCAGGGTTGTAGCCCAGTTACGAACAGGGGCGGCTCTATGTATTTTGCCACCCCAGGCACGGCAGTCAGGCTTTTGGCGGCACGCCTGCGGGAGGTCTGTTGGTAACGTAGATTTGGTGGCGCGCCTGCAGGACATCCTCCGGTCCCATGCCTTCGGCGTACCCGCTGCTGAAAGCACGGGACCGGTGGACCTCCCCGAGGCATGCCACCGAAGGCTCCCTGTCTGCCACCCTCACAGCGATCGGCAGGCCGCCCCCCGTGGCTTGCCGCCCCAGACACGCACTTAGTGTGCTGGTGCGTGGAACCACCCCTGGTTACAAAACACCTTGAAGGTTCCTTATAGATTACACACTGGAAGCAGGCTGTAACTAAATCAGGAGACAAACAGGTTGTAACTAGGTTCCCCTGCCTTGGTTGTAATTATGGTATAATTATAGTTCAGTCAGCAATCCCTGCAGTGTCCCTGCTGGGAAAGATGGGAAATGACCAAGACCTAACAGACAGAGACTGTTTTCACAGCAGTCTCAGAGCCAGGCTAGAAGGAAAGGTCTGGCACATGCTCTGGAGGGGCACAGAGAAGTAATTCTCTCTCATATCTGGGAGAACATCCAATTAACATAAAAAGGAAGGATGGGGAAAAAAAGAAGAAAAAGCCTTGCTGTAATGTCACCTGGCCCAGGGATCCAGACAAAGCAAGAGGTGAAAGAAGGCCGTGAACTGCGAGGGCTTCAGCTATGCAGGGAATTCACTCCACCATCTCTCAGCGAGGATACCTGGTCAATAAACTGCTGTATGTATTCAGGTTTTTTCCCCTCTCTCCCCCTAATTTAAAAAAAAAATCAGATCACAAATAGCTAAACCAAACCTCCCACACAAATGTTTCTATTTTGACGTGCGGCAACCTGGGTTTGCTTTATAACAGAAGCAGAAATAATAAACCTCCTTAATCCCCTTGGCCATCTCTTCCCTGCCTAGGAAGCTGGCAGAAGAGGGTTGCCACTTTGAACAGTTTGTCCTCTTTGACATGGTCATCAGGACATTGTAGCTTTGCAAAGATAGGCCAGTGGTGCAAATTTTAGATCTAGGTCCAAACTTATCCAAAGCTCAAAGGAGTCTGGATCCTGAGTTCTGGTTCACTATTACAACATGAGAGATCAGCCACGATGCTCAGTTCGAGATGTACACGTGCCCACAACTCAGGGACGTCTGGCTTTGGGGTTTTAGTTCCATCATCCCTAGTTATGTCGTCTGTTGGTCAGTATGTCGCAGTGCAGTGTCACTATGTTGTGAACATTGTCACATGCTGCACAAATTGGGGTTATCTCTAAAGATCTAAGATCTCTGAAGATTGGCTAGCAAGTCAGCACCAATAGCTACAGGTTTAAGAATTCTGGCCTAACAGTTTCAGTGCTTATCCCAAACTTATCCAAGCCCCTGGTGCCTGAATGATTGGGGGAAAAAAACTTCTTGCCAAGTCTCTTGTTAGCTTCCTCTTTCTGGAGCTCACCCTTCTGATCATGCCTGCACTTTCAGAATGTGACCCTGATAGTACAATCCCTCCTCAAGCACTGTAAATGTGTACTGTAGGATAGGAAAAAGACTTCGAGTTTTCCTTTGATCTTCTCCACACACCCCAGCCTTCCTCTTTAATGCCCACAAGCACATACATGAAAGCGACAATACAGTGTGTCATGCAATCAGGTGATGCAGAACCCAAGACCCTAGGCTCCAGAATCAGCAGACGTTGCTTCTTGGGCTAAATGAGAATCCGTATTAGCTATCAATTGTAGGAAGGGCCTTCATCTTCAGAGGGCCAGCCACTAACTGACAATTTGATTGCACTTATTCAGCGCATTACATCTTTTCCACAGTTGGGCAACGCTCATCCTGAGCATCTGAGGTTCATTGGAGTTATATTACATACTACAGCCCCCTCAGGGCTTGGACACATGCAGTCAGCTTGTTCTACATTCTGGGTATCATAAACAGGAATCTCAAACACATATCCACACATGTTTTCCCATTCACTGCACCCTCTCACACATACTCTGACTGTAGGACAAATCGCAGCACTAAGGCAACCCTGGTGATGTAGGATTTCTAACACCCGTCCCTGATTTTCAAGGGATAAGCCCAGTTTTGGACAGAGATATGATCCTGCAGGCCAGGTCTGCAGCACGTTAGAATGTCCTGAAATGTGTTCGGGAAGACATAGCATCTGTGAAGTGTTAGACTGTGCATGGAATGTGAAAATGAAAACATCATGATTCTGGGATCCTGAAGGATGTTTCGAAAGCAGCAGCCATGCTCAAACTAAATAAGGTAACACTGCTGACAAATAAAAAAAAAATCAGAGAGCACTGCCATTTTATCTTATTTTTTTTAAAGCAGGCTTGTATTAATTAATAATGACATGCATTTAAATAGCATCTTGCATGAAAGGATCTCAAAGCACTTTCTAAATGTTAATTAAGCTTTACAACAGCTCCATGAGGTGGGATTTATTTCCATTTAACACATGGGGAAACTGAGGCACCGAAAAGTTAAATGTCCTACCTAAAGACACTTGGCAACCCAGTGAAAAGGTGGTAAGAAAGCCCAGGAGTCCTGGCTTCCATTCCCTGCTCTACTAGCCAACCCTATTTTCTAGCTTTTTAAAGTAGTCATTTCTGTGACTTTAATGTTAGCTGAACGGGGGGGGGAGGGCAGTGCCACCACAGATGAGCTGAGATAGGGGCTGACGGGGGACTCACATAAATCATGCTTTTGGGCCCCATGGAGAATCTTCCTCCTCATATTTTAAAAGAAAGTAACTTCCTAGTGCTTTTCGCTGTGAAAAAAAAGCCTGGGAAAACATAATCCAGTATAAACAGACAGCTTCAAGTTCAAAGGAACAATCTCCATTTCTGCAGCAGAAGTCTGGTGATGAGCGAGTGGGAAACCTAAACACTTCCCTTCTGCCCTGCATCTCAACAGATGTTCAATGTAAACTGAGTCAGTGACGTGTGAGCTGTACAACATACAACAGTCTCGCTGATCCTCTCCCTAAACCCAAAGCTCAGTGTAGGGTGGTGTGATCATGGTGGGAAGGGGGCAGGTAAGTTTGGGGGTGGTGCAGAGAACTGTTTTACTGTGCCGGCTCATCCCACTGTGGGGGAAGCCCTGAGCATCCACACCTTCTCCTCCCCATGGGGCTGGAGCCACTGCACCAGCTCGTCCTGCTGCGGGGGAAGCCCTTAGCCTCTGTGTCCCCCGGGGCAGCTGAATGGCCCACGACTGATTTTTTTTCTGTGGGTTAATGGCCCAAGACAGAAGAAAAGGTTCCCCACCCCAGACTCTGCACCCCAGCCAGAGCCCTCACACCCCCCACACCCCAACCGCGTGCCCTAGCCCAGAGCCCCCTCCCACACTCCAAACCCCTCGGTACCAGCCCGGAGTACATACCTTCACCCCAAATCCCTCCTCCCTGACCCCATATCAGAGCCTGCACTCCCAGCCAGAGCCCCCACCGTCCCCACACTGCAACCCCCTGCCCCAGTCCAGAACCCCCTCCTGCACCCTGAACCCCTCATTTCTGGTCCCACCCTGGAACCCGCATCCCCAGCCCAGAGCCTGTACCCTCTGCCTCAGTGCGGAGCCCCCACCCATATTCCGAACCCCTTGGCTCCACCTCCCAGCCTGGAGCCTCCTCCTGCACCTCAAACCCCTCATCCTTGGCCCCACCCCACAGCGCGCACCCTTCATCTGGAGCCATCACCCCCTCTCGCATCCCAACCCACTGCCTCAGCCTGAAGCCCACACTCCTCAATTCTGGCCCCACTCCGGAGCCCGCACCCCCAGCCAGAGCCCACACCTCCTCCCGCACTCCAGCCCCCCGAGCTAGCCCGGTGAAAATGAGAGAGAGAGAGAGAGAGAGAGAGAGTAGGGAGAGCAAGTGACAGAGGGGCAGGAATGGAGTGAGCAGAGGCAGGGCCTCAGATAAGGGGAGGGGCATGGGTGGGGCCTCAGATGATGGGCAGGGCAAGGGAGTTTGGTTTTGTCTGAGTAGAAAGTTGGCAACCCTAAACTCAAAGTAGTGGAGGGGGAAGGACTGACTAGTGTGGGACATAGGGCCGGGAAATGAATAAAGGAGAGGAGGTGGGAAGACTGATAGAATTTTTTGATGGGCTTGGCGGGAGTGTGAAATTGATGATTTGTTATTCTCAGGGGGGATAAAGCAGGGACAGAGGGTATTTTCCCCAAAGAACATCACACATTTCGCCAGCCAAGGCAGAACATTTCTGAGGGAGGCTCAGGCTCACGTTAAAATTGTGGCAGCATATCACTGAGTGTGAACTGCTCATCCTCTGCTCTGCCAATGAGTCCCTATGCTCGTCTGCAAGGACCAACCCCTCCCCCACCCAGGTGAAAGGGAAGACCGGTTTTCACACCCATTCAATCCCTGGCTTCTTGATTGGGCCAGTGTCAGTTATGCCAGTGGTTTTTGAGACGTGAATATGTGCCCAGGAAGAATGGGACTGAGAGCTACCAAATTGTTTCATACAAGCCATTGGACTATTATCAGATGTTCATTATGTTCACCCACAAACAACCTAGCCACAGCAAGGGGAAAAGTCTTTACTAATTCCCTGAGTTAACCAGTCTCCTTCCGTTTGCCTATGCTGCCAGCACTCAAATCATTGAGCACTTGCATCTTCATGTACATGTAAAATATTATTTCCTTTATTAAAAAAAAGGAACCTTTGTTTTCACCCAGACACTCTGCAGTTAGGGTGGGAGCCACAGCTGCACTGGAGAAAGATAATCTCAAGCAAGGACTCCAAGAGGAAGACCTACAAGCGCACTGGCAAGAGAGGAATGTTTCTAAAGACTCTTTGGCAGCAGAGAGCAGTGGGGGGGAAGGGGCGGTTGTTTCTTTCAGCTTGACATATGCACATGGTGATTCATCCATGCCAAAGCCAAACAGGGTCATCGGCAGTCACTTGCTGAAAGAGGGCTTGATGGTTGGGTTGGAGGAGGAGGGGTTATTGTCAAAGTGTCTATAAGGGCTTCACACTGCAAAGCCAAGAGCTGAGTTAGAGTGCGTTGGAAAGGGAAAAAGAAACCCCTACAGCTGTTCTTTGTTTTCCTTTTGAGTTTTCTTCGCCTCTGGCTGGAACAACCTAAAGCATCTAACATCCAAGGACAGCTCTCTCCCATTAACCTGCAAATATATACAGCTTAGACCAAATTCTGCCTTCACACCCATGCAAGCGAGGGCAGAATTTGGTCCTAGAAACCTACAATAACATCACTAGGCCTATAGCATTAGCTTTAATGGCAGGTTCAGAACTAAGTACCCGTTAAAATAAACTTGAGAAGAAAAGTGACTAGGAAAAACAGGGACCCCAAGCGCCTAGAGATCAGAAGAGTTCCAAGAGACCCCTTTCTTCTCCCACAATGAAAGAAGGGACTGTAGCCCAGACCCCTCTTGTTATGTGCCCTACATGTAGCTGGGGAAATAGAGGGGATTGTACCCAGACATCTCAGTGCAGTCAGGGAAATGCCAAGAAGAGTATTATTCTGGCCTCACCACTACAACCTCCATCAGCACACTTGCAAAGTTATTGGAATTGTGACCAAAGGGAACACACCATTCTTTCAGACCAGAAAACACAGGCTTCCGTTTCTATAGTAAACTCCAGTGCAAGAAGTGGGGTAGGGGGACACTAAACAAGCCAGAGGTATGGAAAGGCAGAGCTGAGGTGGAATGAGCGGGTCTGAGGAGGCAAGGAGGACGGCTCTGCTTGAAAGGCTAAACTAGAGACATCAGCCACTGCGTCCTTCATCACACTGAGATGGGGTTGCCATCTTTCTGATTGCTGGTAACTGGAGACCTGAGGCTCCACCCCTGCCCTGCCTCTTCCCTCAAAGCCCCGCCCTGCTTCTTCCTCCAAGACCCTGCCCCCGTTGCTCTCTCCTCTCTCCGCTCCCCTCGTTGCTCACTGGATCATCTCAAGGAGCCTGCCTTCAGGTAGGAGATGGCCCCAGCTGAGCAGGAGTTGGGGCAGATTAATGACCCAATGCCTCCTTCCACCCTGTGGTAACAGGACTTTTGGTTTGGGTGCCATTTAAGGATGCCAGGTCCCTGAAAATCAGGCACCTGGCAACCCTATGGCACCTGGACACAGAAGCCAAAAACTGGACTGTCCAAGTAAAACCCGGATTGATGGCAACTCCACTCTGAAGGATTCAGGATGTTAAGAAATAGGTCTGTGGAAAATAAAACAAAGCCTTCTTGCTGAAAGGATTCAACTTTTGGAATGAAAGCATCTGGCTAATAGCGGAACAATTCAAAAGTTGTTTTCTTTGATGCTCGGCAGACGGGGAAACAGCAGTGAAGAACTCCAGTGACAAGGAACCTTGTGAAACACAACTCTACAAATGCTCTGTTGCTAAGAGGGTTGGAAAATCTAGACTGTTGCAATAATAAAGGGTTGTTTTTTCTCAAAGTATTTAATGTGTAATTTTTCCACAGTCGTCTGTCAAGTTTAATCTTTGACTAACACAGATATATTGCATTGATATTGAGGGAAAACATTACCAAAGTCATACAATGTAATTCAGGAAGATTTGGCGGTTTATTTTAATTGCACTGACCACACCTGGGCAGAGAGTGGGGGAAGGCTCTTGACAATCTTCTCATACTCAGTTCTGCCAAAGCCCCTCAATCCTGACCTTCAGTTCTCCCTGATATTCCAGTCCTCAGTCAGGCCAATGCACCTCATCTTGAGTTACAACACCTCCAGCTGAGCACTCTCCACATTGTGCCAGAGTGTACAGCAGTTTTGGGACATGGATAAGTATCTACCAGAAACTCTTAAGATTAGGCCACCAGACTCAGGGCCCAAAACATCTCCCACTAAAATCAATGCCAATACTCCCATTAACTTCAGTGGGAGTGGGAGCAGACCAATAATTTGTAATGGGTCAATGAGAGCTGAAACTTGCAGATTATTTTATTAAATCCAGTAGCATTTTCAACATAAATTACGCGCAGGAGCCCTAGCATTTAGATCTTTGAAGATCTCTAGGGTGAAAGCTGACCAAGCTATTACCCCAGTTATCCACACACTTACACAGTTCCCATAACCATAGTATCTGAGCCCCACACAAACATTAATGAATTTCTCTTCAGTCATGCCGCGGGAACTGGGAGATGAAGCTGCTTCAGAAAGCGAGTCTCCCCTGACCCCCTGTGACTCTACAGAGAACATTCAGGGTAGCTCAGCAGCCTCAGAAAATCTATGCGAATGGCAATTCCTCCTCATCACGTCTTTCCTACTTGACTATTTTTTCACTCCTGGAAGATCATATGTCCCCAACTCCCCATCAGGAGCCTGACGTACAGCTCTAATCTGGCATCCAGCAGATGGAAGCCCTGCCCTCCTTGACCACAATAATGAGGGCTCTTTGCAAAACATGAGCTGCATCATCTCTGAGGGGGTCTGCATTGCCCAGAAGGGGCATGTAATGACATCAGGGAATACAGACAGCCTCTATGCTTAATTTCATCAGCGATGTAGATAATGGCATACAAAGTACACTTATAAAGTTTGCGGATGATACCAAGCTTGGAGGGGGCAAGCGCTTTGCAGGACAGGACTAAAATTCAAAATGATCTGGACAAACGGGAGAAATGGTCTGAAGTAAATAGGATGAAATTCAGTACGGACAAATGCAAAGTACTCTACTTAGGAAGGAACAATCAGTTGCTCACATACAAAATGAGAAATGACTGCCTAGGAAGGAGTACTGCAGAAAGGGATCTTGGAGTCATAGTGGATCATAAGCTAGACATGAGTGAATAGTGTAATGCTGTTGCAAAAAAAAGAAACATCAACCTGGGATGTATCACCAGGAGTGTTGTAAGCAAGACACGAGACTTAATTCTTTTGCTCTACTCCATGCTGATTAGGCCTCAACTAGAGTATTGTGTCCAGTTCTGGGCGCCATATTTCAGGAAAAAGTTGGACAAATTGGAGAAAGCTCAGAGAAGAGCAATGCTGGAGAAAAGACCACCACCTTGTTAATTTGGTCAGACAGCCTGACGCTCCTTTATTGATCTTACAGGAATACAAGTATGCATACAGGCACAGACAGCGAGTTCCCCTAGCAAGGGGCGAGCTGCTCTACATGTTACAAATTTTACCAAGCTTATAAAGGTTAAAACCGCAAAACGTAGCACGCTGGTTACACATGTTATTTGACTTATTTGGAATATAATGTTGATAACAAGCAAGCTGACCAATTAATTCTCCATCTATGGCAAAACCCCAATTTTCCATCTATGGCTTTTCCTGTTATTGTCTTTGCCAGTCAAGTCTGCGGTTTGACCGTTCTAGCACCTTTTCTGTAGTCCCACCAGCAGGCTCAGCTGTTGTAACTTAACAGATCTCCTGGTTCCCCTTTATCCAATTCTAGTTCCTCTTTTTGGGGCCCTGACCACATCTTTTTGCCTCGGTATGCCCTTTGCACAGAAAAACAAGTTTAGCAGAAGTTAAAACTCTTGCTCTTATTTAGCATTGTTCTTAGCAACAGGCCTTGGGCCTGTAAAGAAACAGGGGGGGCACAGGTTATTCTAAAACTCTGGACCAATGGGGGGGTGGGCTATTTTTCCCTATCAGCAACAAAAATGACTAAAGGTCTAGAAAACATGACTTATGCAGACTTATGGAGATTGAAAAAACTGGGTTTGTTTAGTCTGGAGAAGAGAAGACTGGGGGAACATGATAACAGTTTTCAAGTACAGAAAAGGTTGTTACAAGAAAGAGAAAGTAAAATTGTTCTCCTTAACCTCTGAGGATAGGATAAGAAGCAATAAACTTCAATTGCAGCAAGGGTGGTTTAGGTGGGAAAACATTAGGATTAGGAAAAACATCCTGTCCAGGTGGTTAAGCACTGGAATAAATTGCCTAAGGAAGTTGTGGAATCTCCATCATTGGAGATTTTTAAGAGCAGCTTAGAACCAACACCTGTCAGAGATGGTCTAGATAATACTTAGCCTTGCCATAAGTGCAGGGTACCGGACTAGATGACCTCTCGAGGTTCCTTTCAGTCCTATGATTCTATTCCACTAGATGACTGATTTAAAGTCATCGCATTGCATTTGAGTGTAAATTGGAAGAGAGAGAGGAAATACAGATTCCACTACTGAAAGGAGGTTTCCCAAACCACTTCCAGCTGTTGTATATACATGCTACATCAGGATCCTGTGCCGCTGACATGGGTGTGCCCAGCAATCTTTTGCATCTCAGTCCCAAACAAGTGAGCAAAGTCCAGGAAGCAGGCCACTCAATGCATAGGGATCTGAATTGCATTCCATGACAGCTTAATTCAGGTTTGGGATTTATGGAGACCCCATGCAACCACAGGGAATCCAAGAGTTAAGAGGGCAACATTAAGGTCTTATGCTGTGCTAGGCAAAATTAAACAGCTCCCTTTGGATTCACTATATTGAAGCTCTCTCTCTTCTCTAACCTGAAAGAATATTACAAAGGCACCAAATAGCCTGCCCCATTGCTGAAAGAATCAGCAAAGAGGTCAGGGATTTAATTGATCACAGAACTCCCCTCTTTTCCCTACAGATGGTCCCATGAGGTCTGCATTGAGTCACATTAATCGGGAAGTGCGGACAAGCTGATATTTTTTCTGCCTTTGCTGTATCAGCTTTGTAGCTAAAAGGATTTTGGTCTCTGGGAATGTCAATGGGCACCTTGACTCTTTTCCCCACTAATCTGTTTGCCAGAAGATCAGTATAATCTCTCTACAGGATTCCACTCCAGCTGGTTTCCTTGTCATTATATTGGCCAGATGAAAACTATCACTGATATCTCACAGAACCTGGATCTGTCTGATGTCATAGTGAGTCAGAGCTAGATTGAGGCACAGGCGCAATAGGCACATGCGTAGGGCTCTGGCTCCTCGAGTCACATGATGATTTTGGAATCTCTGCTTTCATTTATGAAAGATTACATTTCTAGTTCTTCTGGATGTAAAGACAACCTAGAAAATGTGAACCAAATGTAACCAATGCAATACCATCCCAAGACTGCACACAATCTAAAACACTAGCTTTGAGAAGTGTGAATTGCCTCATTCATCATAATCAGTGGTTACCTCGGAAATCTGCTGCTCTGGGGGACCCCTGCCAATACCTTACAAACAAAGGACTCTGAGTGGCTCATTATGGCTTTGCTGATGTGGGTGCTGGCAGAGATCCCCCCACCAGAGTCACCTGTTGGGGATAGAATTCTCTCTCCTGCAGGATAGACCTTAATCTGCCTAAAGCCAGGGGGTGATGGGCCTACTAAAGCTCGAGTATTCTTTAATAATTTTCTCCAGTATTTTTCCAAATATCAAAGTTTGACTAACTGGTGTATAATTCCCAGGATCCTCTTTGTTTCCTTTTTTAAAGATGGGCAAATATAGTACCTTTCTCCCCTCCTTTAAGACCCCATCCGTCTTCCATGAGATCTCAAAGACAATTGCTAATGGTTCCAAGGCCACTTCAGCTTGCTGGAAGGTTCTCTGCACCTTGAAGTCTTTAATCCATGATTTGAGGACTTCAGTGGCTCAGACACAGGTTTGATACAGGAGTGGGTGAGTGAGATTCTGTGGCCTGCATTGTGCAGGAGGTCAGACTAGATGATCATAATGATCTCTTCTGACCTTAAAGTCTATGATTCTATGAACCAGATCCTTCCATATACTACAGTGAGTTTCATCAGGCCCTGCCAATTTGAATACATCTAGTTTATTTAAATAGTCTTAACCTGTTCTTTCCCTATCCTGGCTTGTGTACCTTGTTGTTAATTGTGTTTAGTCTCTGTTCAGAATTAATGTTTTTAGTGCAGACTGAAGTAAAATGGGCATTTAACACCTCAGACTTCTTGGTGCTGTCCATTATTAACTCTCCTTCCCCACTAAGTAGTGGATCTACAGTTTCCTCCATCTTTCTCTTGTTTATAATGTATCATCAAGTGTCTCCACAGGGGACTAGTGCAGGATTGTTCCCTAAGGTGTGTTGATTTGTACAGTGTCCAGTCTGGGTCCCAACCACAGTAATTCCATGGGAATAGGGCAGGAGAGTGTGTGCAGGAGCATATCTCAACCTGCTCTCAAACAAAGCTCCTATTGTGAGTCAAAAAACTCACCCTCTCCCTGGGACTGGGTTTATTAACAAAGAAAGTAACAGCTTAATAACAAAGTTCAGATCAAGCCTTCTCCTATTTCAGGGTTGCTGAACACAAACTCTAGACCTCTCTGCCCTATCCAGCCACTCCCACCTCCTTTATACCCCAATGGAGTAACTGGGCATCTCCTCAGCGAAACAACAGAACCCACCTAACTCTTTCCCAGCAGGATTGATACCTGCCAGCAAGGTGGGGTGTTTCAGGCAAATATCTATCAGTCAGTTACAAAGGCTCAGTAAGAGGACACCCTGCAGAACATGGCTGCAGAAGGATCTGTAGATGGTCTAAGGGAAGATGTCAGGGAAGCAAGTGCCCTTACCCTCCATGAAGGGGTGAAATCCATAAACCGAGGTGGTACAAATTCCACCTCAATTTAATTTTGTCACACACACACACCCACCCACCCCTTAGTATAAACTCTTGGTAGTACCCTTCGAAAGGGACCCAACTCTGTATTTCTGTATCTCCCATCTCCTGCAGAATGAGCTCTGGGCACATTCTCACATCGATTCCCTGACCCCTTCCCCATAACACTGAAGACTAGAAGGCAACTAATGTGCAGATCACTGGGTGCGTTCGGGATAAGAACAACAGAGTGTTGTCAAGCAAAATGGGGACGACTGAAGGCTCTGGATTCCTCCATCCTTCCAGCACCATCTTGCTGTCCACTACCTCACACTGAGTGGAATTTTAAAGAAAGCTTGTCTGAGCCCCCCATTGCTCTCCCTCCTCCCTCTCCCCCCGGCACACGCACACACGCGTCTCCTATCCCTACGGGTTGTGTGGGAGTCTGCAGCACAGTTGCTGCTTTCAGCAAGGACGCAGCACTTTAAGTTCTAATCTTGCCTTAATTAGGTTGCAGTCAGAAATAAAATGATGCCATCAGACTAGAGGCAGCAAGGGGCGAGGGGGGAGAGGCAGCTGGTAGATCAATGCACTAATGCATTTTTATACGCTAACCCTCTGTTCCTGAACAAACACTCGTATATCCCAAGCTCCGGTCTCCGGGCAGGTGAGACTTATAGGAAGGTCCGGGGGAGGCTGGGTTGTGGGGGGATTCCATGTTTGGAAGCACAGAAACAGCAGCAGTAATACAGTTTTTAGCTGACTGGTCTTTTCCATTTGGCTGTAGCATGTGTGGGGTGGGGGAAGAGAAGGCCTATGCGTGGGGGAAGAGGAGAGGACTTGGGAGCTGCACAGCCACAAGCCACCAGAGCTTATCAGATCTTTGTGTTCCAGGCACCAGAGTCTTGGAGCTGCTGCCACCGCACAGGAGGGAATTGAGAAGCAGAGACATGCAGCTATAAGCAGACACCAGCCAGCGATGCAGCAACGATAGTTGTCCTGAACAGACGAAGCAGAGTTTTACGTGGAGCCTCTCACAGCTCTACCAAAACGCTTCAACCCTGATGTGCAACCCTCCCTGCTATTCCAGCCCGGACTCCCCTACACAGGACTGCAAGTGAATTTCAGCCCTGATCTACAGTATCCATTACTCTCCTGTTCCCAGCCCTGTAGGCAATTCTTCTGTCCCGCCCTGCAACACCTACCCCTTGCCAGTTCCCACAGACTGCAAACTGTACAGAGCAGTGTGGTGGTCTACGTAATATGGACAATTTTGGAGACTAAGAGGAGATGCCCTCAAATTCACTTCATTCTTATCCAGCCAGTGTCTGAGCTGAGGTTTCTAGATGTGAAACACTGATTAATGTCAAGACTACCTCCAAGCTCCTTAGAAATGTTAATTGAACTCTTCTCACCAAGAGCCAATCAGCCCCCTTGATAACCTTTCTGTCTTCAGACCCCAGATCAGACTGACATTCTGTTCAAAGAACCCATGCTGTATCAATCCAGGCAACACATGGATATAAACCACACCTAGATAAGCAAAGAATTAAAGCTAGCAAGGCTATTGCGAGACAGACAGGTGAGATGGACAATTTGAACATATGAAAGGGCATCAATTTGCGGAGGTTGTTTGCTAAAAATGAAAAGGTTAAATCTGGGGGATCCACTTATATCAAAAAGTCAGTGTCCATGTAAAAAGCTAGCAAACATCCTGGAGACCTTATCAAATCTAGGCAATGGCATCACATGGCTACAAAGAATATTCGGCCTATAAACCTATAAGACCCACAACATTCTACCTCCGTTCTCAATCAGCTGATTTCTCAGCAGTTCCCTCGTAGCTCTCTGCTGCTTATTGAATGCCCAGCCCTCTTTGCTCCACACATTGGCCAGTTTTCCAGCTCTCTTCTTTCAAATGCCCACTGTACCAGCTGGCCCTAGTGTGGGGCACCGGTAAATATTTCATTCAATGTGATTGCTGCTAAGTAAGATTTTAAAAACAATTCCACACTCAGTTTTCAGCTCCCTCATAGTATCCAGGTGTGACTTTATTCCATAGGAATTAATGGGGATGGTGCAGGGAGAGGGGTGGGGGAGGGAAGAAGGCAATACTTGCACAGAACCATAGAATCGTAGGACTGGAAGGAACCTCAAGAGGTCATCTAGTCCAGTCCCCTGCACTCATGGAAGGACGAAGTATTATCTAGACCAGTGGTTCTCAACCCACAGCCTGCATGCTGCCCAATTAGCACACAGCTGCTGCCCAACTGTGTGCTAAAAAAATTCAAAATTTGCCCCTCTGATCTGAAAGGGGGTGAGCCTGGCTGAGGGAGAGACAGCATCTGGTAGCCTGCTGAAGTGCTCCTGCCAGCAGGGGGATGGTGAGTGCCGCCATGGGGCAGGGCACGGGAAAGTGGATCTCTGGGCAGGTTTATGAGGAGAGGAGGCGCTCTGAGCAGTAAGACAGTGGGAGTGCTGAAAACTAGGGGTTTGCAGGGGTGCTGCAGCACCCCCATGTTTTAGGCGCCTGCGCAGCAGGACTCAGGGTCCAAGTCCCAACTGCCCAGTCCTGTGGGTGTGATGCAGGGTCCAGCCACCCAGCCCCATGTGGAGGAGTCTCTGAATGGGGAATGCTGGTTATAGGGGACTGTGGTGGGTTTTGCAGAGGGGGCACTATGGTTCTCAGCTTGCGGCCCACAATGATAAACAGGTTAAGAACCATTGATCTAGACCAGGAGTTCTCAAATTGGGGGTTGGGACCTCTCAGGGGGTTGGAAGGTTATTTCATGGGGGTCGTGAGCTGTCAGCCTCCATCCAAACCCCACTTTGCCTCCAGCATTTATAATGGTGTTAAATATATAAACAAGAGATTTTAATTTATAATGGGAGTTGCACTCAGAGACTTGCTATGTGAAAGGGGTCACCAGTACAAAAGTTTGAGAACCACTGATCTAGACTATTCTTGACAGGTGTTTGTCTAACCTGCTCTCAAAAATCTCCAGTGATGGAGATTCTACAACCTCCCTAGGCAATTTATTCCAGTGCTTAACCATCCTGACAGTTAGGAAGCTTTTCGTAATGTCCAGCCTAAACCGCCCTTGCTGTAATCTAAGCCCATACTGTGACGTTGCACTCCATAAGCTTTATGAAAACATGCTTATGAATGTTAATATGACATAACTGGAATATACCTTATGCAAAAGGTCTCTTGTAAGGTATCATTTCACAGGTTATAACCTACTGAATATATTCATCCTATTTGTATGAATGTTTCATTCTTGAATCTGAAACTAGAAATATGAAGTATAACACTCTAGTCCTATTGTAATTATGCAAAGTGTGGGCCACTAATGGTGGTTTAGAATCTTGATGGTGCCCACTGACTAGGACAATTGGGTGTAAATAGTTTATTTACCTGCAAGCCTTCCTGTGTATGTGTGGGACAGCCCATGAGTAATGAAGAATGAGGTTTTACAGTCACATGTGACCATGTCACATGATACTGGAATCCATCTTAAATCTGGTATTTTTACATTTAGAAGGAGGGGTGGGGATGCAGAGAGAAAAAGATTCCCACCTTGTGCCAAAGCTATAAAAGGGGGTGGAAGAGAACAAAGGAGGCAGTCATAAGAAAGCCCCTGTTTTCCACCTAAGATATCTGTTGGAACTACCAAGGACTGTATCCGGGGAAAGGATTGGACCCAGACTAGGAAGAAGTCTAGTCTGTGAAAGAAGTTTATTGGAACATCTCCAAGGCCTGGTCTACACTACGCGTTTAAACCGAATTTAGCAGCGTTAAACCGATTTAACCCTGCACTCATCCACACGAGGCCCTTTATATCGATATAAAGGGCTCTTTAAACCAGTTTCTGTACTCCTCCCCGATGAGAGAAGTAGCGCTGAAATCGGTATTGCCATGTCGGATTAGGGTTAGTGTGGCCGCAAATCAACGGTATTGGCCTCTGGGTAGTATCCCACAGTGCACCACTGTGACAGCTCTGGAAAGCAATCTGAACTCAGATGCACTGGCCAGATAGACAGGAAAAGCCCTGCAAACTTTTGAATTTCATTTCCTGTTTGCCCAGCGTGGAGCTCTGATCAGCACGGGTGGCGATGTAGTCCCAAATCCAAAAAAAGCTCCAGCATGGACCGTACAGGAGATACTGGATCCGATCGCTGTATGGGGAGACAAATCTGTTCTATCAGAGCTCTATTACAGAAGACGAAATGACAAAGCATTTGAAAAAATCTCCAGGCTATGATAGCAGAGCCTCATCCAAGGGCACTTCGCACAGTGCTGCGTGACAAGCTAAACGGAAGCAAAGACAAATGTGAGACGCTTCTGGACAGAGGAGGGGAAAGACTTCCAGCTATCCCATCTAGTCGCTCAGCCAGTCTCCGAAACACTATTGTTGCATCTTGGCTGAGCTCCCAATGGTGAAGGGTCAAAAACATTGTCGCTCAATATCAGTTTCAGTGGAAATATGTCATTTCCACACTTTTACCCCCTTACCCGTCAATTAGCAATAGGGAAAAAAATTTTTCTCGCCATCTTTTAACTCTAACCGGGCGTACGTCATATTCCACTGAATGCGTGCTGTAGGGGGTGCGGCATGGCGCCAGCAGCATCCCTCTCCCCTATCCTTCCCCAGTGGCAGACAGTATCAAGTACAGAAATGACTGATAGCGCATCGCTCATCTATGCATCCCGTATGCCCTGGCGGCCCCCCCTCGACTGAGGTGGCCGCGCGCCGGTAAAAATGGGAATCGACTCGCTGTCATTACTGGCAGACAGGTACAAAATGCTGGGGTTACTGTTCCCTCAGAGCGAGCTGGATAGCCTGAGCTGCCATCAGCCCCCTCCCTTTCATGGTGTATAATGAAAAGATTGACTCCCTGGACTAATCATAGCAGCAGGAGGCTGCGTTACTCCCCCCCTACTCTTTAATGTCCTGCCCTGACATATCAGAGCTGGAGGCTGCCTCCCCTCACTTTATCTCCCTTAACGAAGTCAGTGTTTCTTACTCCTGATTCTTTATTACTTCATGCACACAAAGGGGGACACTGCACGGTAGCCCAGGTAGGGTGTGAGAGAGGGAAGCAACGGGTGGGTGGTTGCAGGCGGCACCCCCTAAAATGGCAGCAAGCTCATCATTTCTGCGGGATCTCGGGCTCTTGAGCCAGAGGGCTGTGCTCTCTGCTCTCTAGTAGATTGCCCAATATTCTATGGCAGGACTGACTCTAATTTTTAGACAAAAACAAAAGAGAAGAGTATTCCTTTTCGTCCATGCATCCCCAGCCCGACCTCAGCGAGGCCAGCCAGAGCAACGCCACGACAGGCAGGCAGATGGTACAAAAGAATTGATAAAACCATTATCTCAAATCACCAATTCAATGGCCAAGACGGTGCCAAGAGGGATGGTAACCATCCATCTACCTTGCAAAGGCATAATGGATGCTGCTGTGTAGCAAGCACAAGTCCACAGCTCTGTCAGCCACATCCGTAACACATAACGGTGACGTGAACAAATCAAGCGTCCAAAGAACATGGTCTACCAGTGGATGCCTGCCTCATATGCCACTTATGGCATCTTGCCAGGGCAAGTCCAGGATAAAGGAGCAGCGAAAGTGATTGTCGCCGTGGCTTTCACGAGGAAGGATCGAGTGAGAACCATTTACCATGAATCACCCCAACACTGTTTTGCCTTGGATCTCAACCCAGAATTCCAAAGGGCGGGGGCAACTGCGGGAACTATGGGATAGCTACCCACAGTGCAACGCTCCAGAAATCGACGCTAGCCTCGGTACATGGACGCACACCGCCGAATTATTGTGCTTTGTGTGGCCGCGTGCACTCGACTTTATACAACGTTTTACAAAACCGGTTTATGTAAAATCGGAATAATCCTGTAGTGCAGACATACCCTGAGGGTGAGATTTATATGTAATCAGTTTCTTAATGTATTGGGCTTAGACTTGCGTGTTTTTGCTTTATTTTACTTGGTGACTTACTTTGTTCTGTCTGTTATTACTTGAAACCACTTAAATCCTACTTTTTGTACTTAATAAAAATCACTTTTGTTAATTAACCCAGAGTAAGTGATTAATATCTGAGGGAGCACACAGCTGTGCATCTCTCGCTATCAGTGTTATAGAGGGTGGACAATTTATGAGTTTACTCTCTATGAGTTTCATACAGAGTAAAACTGATTTATTTGGGGTTTGGATCCCATTGGAACACTGCTGTCCCCTGGTTTCTGTTCTCTGGTCCCCAACACATTCACAGTGACATGTTAACGAAAGCATTGAGTGGAGGCCTGGGAAGCAGTGGTGGTAGTGGCACAGCTCATCACAGGGAAGAGGGGGACACCCACCCCAGAGCCCTGACAGCTGAGCTCTGCATGACAAGTCAGTGTTTATTGAGGGTGCTAGTCACAGTAGAACTCATATGAAAAACCATTCTACACAAAAAGCAATGGAGGTGGGGGCGGGGGCAGGCAGGGAATGAGAGGAAAAGAGGGCAGGAAACTCATCAGGCCAGTGGAGATATTTTGGACTACAACGAAAGGTTGAATTTCAAGCTACCTTGAAGATGAAACCTAAAAAGGCCAAATATAGGTCTGTATGCACTTTCCACAGGGCACTGAAATCATTTTTCCATCAAATTCCCCTTGATGTTTCCAGCCAACGTACCATGCTGCATGCTGTTCCTTTTATAAGTTAACCCATGCTGCTGGCAGGTAAGGAAAGGATCTAGGGGATGGAGCAGAAAACTGTTGGGAGTCAGGAAATCTGTCACTGAATTATTATGTGACTTTGAGCAAGGCCAGATTGTGCCTAATCCTGGCACAAGTATGCAAAGGAAGTGGGGAAAGGGGTAAAGACCGTTCCCCATAAACATAGCTTACACCTCTGGGGTTAAACAGTTGCAGTTCCATTACACCCATATTTCTTTCTGGTTGGTGCATCTGTTGTCATGGCCATTATAGGACTAACAAGGGTCAGAACTATTCTGTCCTTTAAATTTCATGCAGCCATCAAATACAGCAAATGTTGAAAAGCAGAGACAGGCTAAATAAAGTCAGAAATATTTTTAGGGATTTAATAATGTGGAGGATTGTTAGGAGATTAGAGACTTTCATCTTGAGGTTACTGGTTCAAATCCATCCCCAAGGTGGTAGAGACCAAATGTTGCTGTCTAATGGATGACAGCCCAGTTCAGTTTCTAATGAATAGGGTCCTCAGCACAAAAATAACAGCACAACTGGCCCTAAATGCCCCCCTTGCTGGAAGTCTGGAGGGACAGAGTAAGACCACAGATTGAATGGGTCATGGAAACTGAACTATATTCCCATCCCTGGTTAAGACTGTGGCACACTGGGATGGGAGTCGGGGGGAGCGGGCAGTTTTGGGCACTGCTGCTGCCAGAGCTGTACTTGTCCTGTGGCTAAACACAGGACTTCAATCTGCAGTGTTGTCACTCCAGCACTGCATTCACTGTTAAAAGTATTAACAAAAGAAAAGATTCAGTGCTCTCCAGATACAGACGGTTAGAGAAGGGAAGCCCGAATCATTAAGGGAATAGGAAACCTCTCATATGAAGATAGGTTGAAAAGATTGGGATTGTTTACCTTAGAGAAGGGATAAATAGGAAAGCCATGTAAAAAGTATATAAAATTATGACTGGTTTAGAAAAAGTAGATCATGAACTTCTGCTCTCTCTCTCTCACAAGGGACATGAGAAGGGGACATTGAATGACACTGTAAGGAAGTAATTTTAAAATGATGACTGGAAATACTTTTTCATTAAATGCACAACTAGACTGTAGAACTCTTTGCCACAGGATGCCATTGTAGCAAAATTCTTAGCAAAATTCAAACTGGGGAAGGACATTTACATGAATAACAATGATATCCAGAATATTTAATGCTTGTTAAAAAAATACGTAAGTAATATAAAACGTCATGTTTCAAGGCTTACACACTAATCTAACTCTGAGGGGTTACGATGAGACTTTCATAGGGGGCAGATTATCCCACATCTGCTCTTGCACCTTCCTCTAAAGCATCTGGTGCTGTCACTAGGAGACAAGATCCTGGACTAGATGGACCATTGGTCTGATGCAACGTGGCATTTCCTAATGTTCCTAGCAGTATCATCTGGAAACCTGCAACAGGGTATGGAAAAAAGGTACTTTGACTATTCAATCTACACCTTTACCTCGATATAACGTGACCTGATATAACACGAATTCAGATATAACGCGGTAAAGCAGTGCTCCAGGGGGGCAGGGCTGCATGCTCTGGTGGATCAAATCAAGTTCAATATAACGCAGTTTCACCTATAACGCAGTAAGATTTTTTGGCTCCCGAAGACAGCGTTATATCGAGGTAGAGATGTACCTCTAAACTTGCAGCTCCTGCTATTATGACTGCTTTCCCAAAAGAAAAAATAACCTAGAAGTCTTAAGCCCTAGAAAATGGAAGGTTGACACATAGGAATATTAAAATATAGCATAAGATTTGCTGCATTGAACAAATGACCCGTGTGGCCTATCTCTGATAGCAGCTAACTCTAGATAGCTCAGAGGAAGATGTAAACTTACCCATAATGTACTTAACTGTGTTATCTGTCCCACGGGAGCGTGGATTTCTTCCTGACTCAAGTTGCTGATCAGTTCATATCCTGAAGCCTGAGGATTCATAGCCCTGGTGATTTTTAATCCTAGCTAATGTAACTGCAGATGCTATTCTTATTCATAGAAATGTCTGGTCCTAATGTTCACAGCAAAAGAGACCAAATGGCTTGTGCAATGAAGGAGAAGCATTTACCAAATAAGGAGTCATAGCATGCCTGGCCTCCCCAGTAAGAGCCCCATCTGTCAGTGGTTCGCTGCCCTGCCTCTGTTACCTGCTACCCATCACTTTATCAATTAATGAATTCCCCCCTTCTCATCCACTTGCACAGTTCTATTCCTGCAGGGTGGCTCTGGATCACTGGTGTAGATCCCAGGACTGATCTGACCCCATGCAGTTTGGAAAATAAAATCTGTTCTCCCCTGACTCCTTGCCTAGCAGCATACACACATCCCCTCTTTAAAACTTCCACAGGCTGGTTCACTGTCTCTTGATCCAACTGATCGTTAATGCATTGCAATATCAGAGCTAGGCTTTGGCAATACCCCACACCTCACCACCTGACTTGGGTGACCTTGGGATATAAAAGAAATTCTCTAGCTGTGAGATTTAAGAAATTCTGGCCAAATTTTTCTAAAGCCTGTGTTGGCACAAGTGGCATGTTGCTTGCTCTAACTGGGACTCGGTGCAGTTTCGGGCACATGGGGATTTTCAGAAAGGGAGTTTGGTCATATCCCAAGGGACCCAGGCACTCTGTGCATGGATCTATGAGGATGGGGCCAGGATCTGGTTAAGGGTCTGGGTTCCAAACTGCATCTTCAAAAGTTCCCAGAGACCAGGGGCACAGTTAAGCCAGGAGACAAAAATTAAGCTACTAACACCTGAGACTCCTACTCCAAGCTCATTTAAAAAACTCCAAACATATAGAAGAGCATAGGTGAGATGCAGACAGAGACAGAGTCAAAGAGAGTAAGCAGTTGCTAAGAGGATAGAGACTGGGGGCAAGGCCAAAGCTGTGGGGACTGGACAGGGTCAGGGAGACATGAGAATTGGGAGAGCAGGTATTGCACTTCAGGAAGGGTTTGCATTAGCTACTCACTGAAGCACAACCTCTGTCCATACTAGCGTGGTACAGTATGTTGTGAAGCAACTGAGGAGGAGGAAAAGGGTAAAGCTGGCTCTGCCTCTGACACATCCAAACCCACCAAACAGGACCAACGAACCACAGAAGACCTTCCTTGACCTCACAGAGGTGCAAGCTATCCCGAACTAGCGGTTCATACCAGAAGCCAACATGCATTTCTGTGATTAGCAAAGGGGGAACCTGGAGGAGGTGACCAAAAGAAACCATGCCCTGTCAGTTCCCATCAAGGTCATCATTGGGCATGTTAGCCAGTGAACCTTTTCACAGAACCCTAGGGAGCACCACTGACATTAACCCATCGGCTGTCTCTCACCATCTTGAGAGCTCTGTAAATACCATAATAAGGAAGGCAACATAATATGCTCCTTTCCCCAGGTGACCACACAATATTTATGCTGTGGTGTAGTATGTCATGATAGAGCAAATCTCAGCACTGTTTTAGTAGGAAGCTGGAGTCCAGATACTTCTTAGATGAGCTGGGAAACCAAGTAATATTCATGCCTTACAGAGATGTACAAGACCACACTTGTGTCAGCAGCGGAGAACACATCCCAGCTAATAAGCTATCACCCTTCTTCCTTCAGGAGAAAGCCACCCTTCAGTAAATCTACCAAGAGGATTCTCATTGTCTTCTTGCCCCAGAGCATCAGACAACTTCAATTACTGCAGCGATGGGGCTTGGGAAGGAAATCTGTTCTCCTGCATAGCCACGTCCCAGTTAGAAAACAGGCTGGTGCCTAACGAGAAACAAACAAACAATGTCCCCCATGCTGGGTCAGGCAGTGCTGATGTCTGGGGTGGTGAACTATTGGAAGCTGCTGGTGCTCATTCAGGACCAACACCAGTGTAGTGGGGGAGGATATAGGATAAAACCTTATGATACAAAGCCCATGGAAGTTGATAAAAAAAAAAAAAAAGACTCCTACTGTCAGTGTTGGCAATTCCATTCTGCTTGCCAATCTCCCCCACAATTTAATTAGATGCAGGAATCTTCTTCACTTCCTGTCCTGAAGGACTGTATAGTATTGCTGGGCCTGGTTAAGGAACCACTATGTTCCACCTTTGATATTGCTACATTTTAGGGCTGGAAAGATTAGATTGATAAGCACTGTAAAATCCTTCTGTCTGAGAGGGGTTATAAAAATGTCATGCCAGTGGTTCTGTTGCAAACATCAGCTTGAAATGGAGAAGAGAAACTAGTAAGACTAAAAGCAAACGTAGAAAAGAAAATGATGCCTGCTTTTGGGCTGGAGATGGAGTTTGGACCATACAGAAAATCTTATTAATTGGCCTAAATTAAGCAAAGAGCTAGAAACCCGGCATAAGCCACAGAGATTTAGCTTCTCTTACTGGCACAATTTAGAAGATTTCAGTGTAGATTTTCAGATAGTGAATTTACACAGGTCCCAGAATGATGGCAGATCTACAAAGGCACACTGACCTGCACCCTGGATAAGACTATCACCCATCCTCTCGGCTGGGCAAAGAATGTGAGCCACTCTTTTCTCAGAGTTTCCTCTACTAGCAGAGCTGTGGAGCAAAACCAGCCCAGTGTGGGACAAGTTTGTGTCCCACCCTCAGCTTCAGGAAGGCGTAAGTAGACCCGTTCTTGCAGTACACCCTGCTGGCAGATCTACAGAGCATTACTCAAAGGACTTGGATAAAGCCTACAAATTATGTCTTCAGCTGGTGGAAAGTTGTTGTGGTGACAGGTGATTTATATGCAGTGCTCATAGAGGAGGGAGATTTAAACGTTGCATGTGCTGAAAAGAGTGGGGGAAGCAACCAGAAATTTTTTTTTAAAAGGTAAAGTTTAGGTAACAATAGCTCACTTTCTGGTTCCGCAAGAGCCACTAGGAAAACAGAATGAAACCTTGAAACCTCTCATGGTGCTAGCGAGCAATTCCAATCTATCTTCACCTGCCACGGGCGACAACACTTCGTGCTCTGCTCACCACTGCTGGATTCACCTGCTGCTTCAGATTTACTGTCACTTTGGACAGTCAATAAAACCCTGGAATGCACTAGACAGGAAATCTCCCCCGAACCCTCCCGGTACAGAGATTGTGTGGGATTTATTACAGGGATAAAAAGAAAGATGGGGAGGGGGAGGGGTGTCTCCTAACCAGGCTGTGCTTTAATAAAGCCTGTGAAGGCTTTCAGGGGCAGACCACACAAACAGCAGCCCCACTGGACGTGACTATAGTGACAGATGAATTCTATTCCTCTGAATGTATCTCCCTACATCTGCTCACATGTAACAACGCCTTGCAGAAAAAAGGGAAGGGAAAATAAAATCAGGAGGGGAATTTCTTCTCTTTTTGAATTTGTAAAGCCTTGGGTAGAAGAATAATAGAATGGGGAAGGGAAATGATACGGGGAAGGGAAATGATATGCGGAACAGGGAAGCTGGGACACGGTTCTAGCACTCCAGTTCTAGGTCCTTACACCTGCCAGGGCTGAGGTGCATTGACTGACTACATCCGTTATGCCGTCCTGCAACCCCACCCACCTTTGCCAATGCACCTTAATCCTCACTTACAATACTCTCTGCTTTTCCAGCCCTGAATATCTCCTGCGAAGATACGTGGCACCATATATGGGGGTAATGCACGGTTGATAGATAGGGATTATGAGGATTCTTTTGTACAAATCTTTTATTTGTGTCTTAAATGAAACTGGAACTTGTATCACAAGAGGTAAAGGGATCGTGAATAAAACCAGAACATCCTGCCTCCTCTAGTTTATGATTTTTAAGTAGCATTAGTTAATGAGGCATTGTGGAGGGCTGTGATGCCCAAATCACATTTTCTGGTTAGAAGGCAGCAGCCTGATGGGCACAATCTCCTCCACAGCATTAGTGTAGGCAAGGCAACATTCAGGGCCAGATTCCAGCAGCCTTGCTCACCCCAAACCACCATAAACACCAACACGCTCTGAACAGACTCTCTCTTGCGTGTGTGGAAAACTGACTGCTAGTTGCATGGGTGGTGATTCCAGCTAATCACTGATGCGACACAATCAGACTCCGAAATTCAGTATGGAACTCATACTTTCCCCGTTCAAGATCCTAGCTCCACAGCAGCCAGCAGGGGACCATCGTCACCCAGAAGCCTTCTTCCTGGGCAGACAGGTTATCAAATGTGATGCCTTTGTCATAGCTGGGGTATTAGAAGGAAAAGAAATAGTTTAAGGTGAAAAAAACAGGCCCTTTAAAAGGAAGAATGGATGGCCTTGTAGCAAGGCAAAGAACTGACAGTCTGAAGACTTGGATTCCAATCTGCACAGATTTGCTGTGTGATCTTGGGCAAGATACAAAACCACTGGGTCTCAATTCCCTCACCTGTGAAATGGGGTGCTGGGACGCTAAGTAAATGTTTGTAAAGGGGACTGAGAAGGTGTTACATAAGCACAAATTATATATTATAGAAGACTGGGAATCAGACCCCCCAGCTCACATAAATCACTGTCCCCCAAAGAAGTCAAGAGGCTGTGCCAATTTACATGCGCTGAGGACGTGGACCCCTGTGTTCCATCTGCTCCACTTTACTTTCCCATGTCCTGGCTCATCCAGTTTTATTTCCCACAAATCCCATCCCCAGGCAAACTACATTCCTTCACACATAGACCCTAGGGCTGTGATCGCCCCAACTCTAATCAAAGCAGGGTCAGGTCAGTTTGTGACTGTGATAAGTGACTTCTACAGAACACAGAAGTACTCCAAGCTTCAGTGCTGGCACTTCAGCAAAACGGTGTTCTCCTCTCTCAGTACCAAATCAATGCCTCACCATGGCACTAGGGGGCACTGTGGCTCTAGCGGTGCTGAGTGAAACTTAAAACCAAGATCCTGGCTTCATATATTAAAGTCCCCAGTAGCACAATTTCCAGGGGTAGGAGTGTTAAGTTCGGTGTCCTGGCCAAATTCCAATGTGAGCAGTTACACTCCATCTTTTTAAAGTTCCTCAGCAATTTCAGTGAGGAAAAAAAGATATTCTACACTTCCTCCCTATATGGTTGGGTATTAGGGCTGCCAACCCTCCAGAATTGTCCTGGAGTCTCCAGGAATTCAAGATGAATCTTTAATTAAAGATTATGTCGTGTGATGAAACCTCCAGGAATACATCCAACCAAAGCTGGCAACCTAATTGAGTCGTGTATTAAAGCTGTAAGATTTCACCCCACAGGTAGGTTCATCTCAAGAGCAGGGAAAGGAATTCCTATGTATAGAATGATGTACTTTGAGAAGAAAAGCACTAGAATGTAGCAATTACTCTTTATATTGATTTAGGTGGTAGCTATAGCTAGGGGATAGCAGAAACCTGAACTCAGGCATTGGTAGTGAAGAAGTAAAGGAGGAACTACTTTTCTATTCTGATTTTAAATGCATCTGTGTGTTTTAAGACAACAAATATTGTCTGGTGCCGATGTGAGTTCCTAAATAATTGGTTAATTTCTTTCCCTTTTTTTGAAAGCTATTCCGTTCACCTTTAAAAGCAAAAGAGGGATGACTTAGGATCCAGCATCTCAAAAGCAAACCTCTGCTCCCCATGCAACAGGCAATAATTCAAGCAGGGTCTGCTGCCATGAGTCATGAATGCATCTCATTCTTTCATTGCACCTTTCCTGTCACTCGCTGGCAAGGGGAAATAGATTGCAGATGGTCTCTAGGATGACAGTTTGGGGAGGGGTAGGAAGAGTAGGACAAGGGTGTCCTTGCAAACGCTAACAGTAAGGAGTGTTTTACTCCAAGAAGACTAGTGGTCTCTTGAATGACTGCTTGGTTTTGCAAATTGGACGCCTTGAATATTTGAGGAAAACAGATTTAGCTCCGTAAGGTGTGGTTATAGTCCGAAGAAGGGCTCTGTAATTTGTCTTCTCTCAATGGCTTCCGTATGAAATACACTCAGTTTACAAGTCAAAAGAATTTTTTTTTAAACTGCCAGCACAGCAAACTGAGCCTGAGACGAGAGAGTCAAACAAGCTTCCCTCTACTTCTTACCCTATACCCACTAATAAAGATCCTGCAATCGGAAATTACAGGACAATTCTGTTGTTGATGCACATATCAGAAAAGACTCCAGTTCATTCTGCTGAAGCTGTACAGCTTGTGCAGAAGCTTACACATGTTGGTAAAGCAGGCAGAGAAGAAGAATAGACACAAACCATGCACTGGAGATTTTATATGGCTCTCTCCTTCTCAATTCAAAAATTGGGGTGGGGTGGGGGAGAGGGATCAACTATCTCCATAGTATTGTATCCCCCACCCCCTTGCCCGTAGGCTCTGAGCTCAGTATAGCTGGTGAAGGAGATGGGAAAGAAATGTTCATCATACTCACACCAACTTGACAGAGAATCAACAATGAAATTCACGCAGCTTCAAATTATGTGAACTATTGCCTGGCCCCCTTTGCACTGTAGAGCCCTACCTGCCAATCCAACGGAGCTTTGCAACCAGCACAACAAAGGAGGCCAGGGAAACCTGGAAAAGGCAAGTATCAGAGGGGTAGCCGTGTTAGTCTGGATCTGCAAAAAGTGACAGAGCGTCCTGTGGCACCTTATAGACTAACAGACGTATTGGAGCATAAGCTTTCGTGGGTGAATATCCACTTCGTCAGAAGCAAAAGGCAGACAACTTCTGAGTGGATATTGAGGAAACCACTGAGATTACAGAGAAAGGCCAGATTATGATGGGTGAGCCCTCTGCTTCTTCTCTGGGTATAGGACAGTGGGGTACCCCCACCTGCTGGTGGGAGAATTCACAAGGAACTACATGAGTGGATCCTCCAAGCATTTGTAGGTCCCTGCTATCATAAGCATCTTTCCCAAATCTGGACCTTAGCATCCAAAAATCTGGGTGCCTGCATGAACCCCTCTAAGCTTAATTTCCATCTTAGATCTGATCTCGCTGCCACCAGCCAAGTGATTTCCAGGACTTGGCTCCCTCTCTGGTCTCCCAAAACCTTCTCTGGGGGACCCCAGACTCAGAAGCCTTGAGTCTTACCACAAGGGAAATAACCCACTTCCCTTCCCTCTCTCTCCCCACCCAGACTTCCTCTCTGGGCTAACCTGAGAGTTACTGATGCAATCTCTTTACATCACAATACCAAGAAGCATGTCTACTCTCTCTACAAAGAGACAAACCACAAATACAAGGAAACAGAATGATTCTATCTCTCTTCCCCCTCCCACCAATTCCCTGGTGCTGCAGAACTTACCTCCGAGATCTAACACAAGAGAATTCCCCTCCCCTTCGTTCCTTAGCCTACCCAGAGAGAAGAACGCAAACAAGTCTTAAAAGAAAAACTTTATATAAAAAAAGAAAGAAAAAAGACATCAAAAATATTCTTGTATCAAGATGACAATAATACAGGATCAATATGCTTATAAGAAAAAATGAATAAAAACCTTATTCAAAAAGAGATACAATTTAACATTCCAGAAACTACACACACATGTAAATACAAAACAAACATATAAAAGCCTATTGTTTTGCTACCTTTGTACTCACAACTTTGAAACTGTACATTAGAAGCTTGAAGATAGAAAAGAAGCCTCCCATAGCCGAGAGACAGACAAAAGACCCAGACCCAACATTCCCTCCCCGAGTTTTGAAAAAAATCCAGTTTCCTGATTGGTCCTCTGGTCAGGTGTTTGTTCCCTTTGTTAACCCTTTACAGGTGAAAGAAACATTAACCCTTAGCTATCTATTTATGACACCTGCCTAGGCTCCTTTCCACATGAGATGATCAGGGCACCAGGGAGCAGAACTGTGGGATAAAATAGGATCCATGTTTACACTGGCACTCTCCTGACTATAACCATACTTTAAAGCAAAAGTGGGATCCCTCCTCCAAGAAGTCTCCACCCTGAAGAAAGCACAGGGGATTCTGCTCAAGTCAGTCTCTGGGGAGAGCTCTTTATTTATCTTTAATTATCAAGAAAAAGATAAATGAACCACCACCTCCCCCAAGAACAGTTCTTGTAGGCCATGCTCAGTAGGGTGTCTTCATCAGAAAGAGGGGAACCACAGGTCCTTCTCACAGTGCCACAAAGCCCCCCTAACAACCTCAGCAGTATAAATTCCCTCCTACACCCCCACCACCAATAAAGCTCTAAACATCTCCCTCTATCCAGGCAGCGCCCTTCCACGAGTTTCTGATCTCCAGTTTCTCCTCCCTCTCCCCAAAACACCCTGCCTTCTCCTCTCCCCAAGATTCCCCCCAACCCTGTGCTCTCCTCCCACCCCACAAGGTTAATTATCTAAGGTGCGATTTATAACATAGGTAAGGATATTTGTCTAAACTTTTCATGTAAAAAAATACACCATCTAGATTCGTAACCTGATACTGCCCTTTAAAAATTAAAAAGATCCCTAATCTGTACTAAAATACACGGGTACACTTAAAAAATTACAGATATGCTACAATTTAGTACATGGAGAAAAATCTGTTCCATCTTTACTTACCCTCCGAGACGGGAATTCTGGACTGTGCTCACCCTGCGTCAGCTGATGGCATCAGACACCAAAAGGCCTGATCCTGCTGTAAACTCTGCACAGGGAGATGCCTGTATCTGCGTGGAGCATCACTGATGTCAATGCCTCATTGCATGGGTGCAGGGGTCTGCGCTAGGGAATCCAAATACAAGACAGAGGCCTTAAACTCTACCATTACGTTATCACTGGGCAGCCTATTTTCATGCCAGATTCAATTTTTTTTCAGAATCACTTTGGCTCTTTATACAAGTCATTGTTTAAAAATCAGTAAGCCACAGCAAATGGAAGGAGCCAAGTCACTGTGCTACCTTGGTAACATCACTCCTACAGCAGCACTTCAGTTTAAAAATTAAAGTCTGGGGCTATTTTTAAAAGGAAATAAGCATCAGAGATTGTGTGTTTCAGTCTCAGTTATATAACCAGGTCTCTGCTGGGCTCTGCTGTTACCCAGGGTTCTTTCAACCCAAAGCTCTTGGTAACTTTTGCTCTTGGTGAGGTGGTGTCAGTAAATGAATTAGGGGAGACATGGCTGTTCGACCAATAGATGGCTGGCACAAACAGGACAACACAAGAGTGCTTTCACTTAAAGTTAAACTTTACTAGTCTCAGGCACTTACACGTGTCTGCAACAAGATTAGTAAAACACCCCCAACCCTCAATAATAATCAAAGCAGAGTGTGGCTCTCGAGTAGCACAGTGGCAGCCCATCTGCCGGTGGGGACCACAAGATGCATCCAGAGGGAGAGCCCAGTCCTGAAGAGTCCCCCAAATGAATCCCCCTATCTCAAGCTTTTTCACCTTATTTATACAATAGTAATAGAATGACATGTCCCTTAAAGACACCTCGTTAAGTAAGCATTTCAATGATCGAGCAAGAAGTTCCTTCTGATTACTGATTAACGAGGTTAACTGCCCTTTTTAAAATTCTGGAATGTTAAATCTCACTCTTCCTTTGGCTACTAGTGCCGACACCATGTTTTGCCCATGCCACCCAGAGCATCCAAAGCCCTGGTCGCTGGCCCCTTTTCATCATGTTCCCTCAGTGAGATAAATGGGAAACAGAAACTCCCTCTTTGCTTCACTCCACAACCCTGCCCCCTCCCGTGAGCGTTATCTTCCAAAACAAAGGAAGCAATAGTGAGACTGGAGGCGTACACGTGCAGCTGAAGCAAGAAATAATGAGGTATCTAAGGACAAGAGGAGGAAAGAGTCGTCCAAACAGGAGGGAACACAAAGAAGGCAGAGAGGAAAAGAAAGGAGAATTGGGGTAAATCAGTGTGGCCCCTTTTGAGCACCTGGGGACTTCAGGCATAGCCCCAGCTCACTGACAGATGTGTCCCCGGCTTAGTTACAAATACACAAATAAACACTGTTTAGAGCACCCCAAAGTGGAGAATTGCTATTTAGGGGAATATAATGCAGCCGCACACACTGTTCCACTCTCTCTTGCCCTCTGTCATCCCTCACTTGGTTGCTGCCAGCCTTAGATTGGGCAGTTGGTGATTCTGTCACATGAAGCCCCATTTTACACGGGGGCAATGCCAAGGGCACTAATTTCAAGCGTGATCACTTCTGGCATCCGAACATACAGCCACAATAATTCCCAGCACCCACACTGGCACCACTGGGATTTGCCTATTGCTATTAGCATGCACTGCACTTCCACATGGCTGATGAAAGAGCCTCAGCCTCTACTGATTGCCAATCAATAGTCACTTCCCATATCTACCTTTCAGTTTCTGCAGTCCCAAGCCTCAGTAATAAAAGTAAAAGTGGCAGCCTGATAAGATCCCATTATCGGTGCAGTAGCAGAATGGGAACCCAGATCTAATCTCCCATGTCTCATCTCTGGGGCTGATCACTGATGTTTAACTCTTTTGCTACTGAAGCATATAGCCAGGAGGTAGAAGTTTTCAAGTACAGCTTCTTGGTCCCCATATGGGCCAGCAACGAAAGCCAATAAGATAGACCCTTTGAGTATCACCCTAATCTCGCTGTTATTGAAATTACTTGAGTGTGGGAAAGGGCCCTAAACATAGCTGATTGCTCAGTACACATTCCCTCTAGTTCTTTATGTGCTCCCCAAATTACTGGACGACAGCACGTGTCTGATATCAAGCTCAGGGGGTCTAAAGCCCCCGGATAGTTCAAATTGATTTCATATTCTATTAAGAAAGATCACAAAAAGTGGTGTCCTCACAACATATTCCACCTGCTCTCTTTTTGGGTCTGAACCAAAAAACACCAAGTGGGCACAGCTGTGTGGAGAAAAGTAATTCTTTTTTGCAGAGGATTTCAATATTTCCAGATTGGTTTTGTTCTCATTCAGAGTGAAAACCAAAACATTTAAACCTCTCTGTGAAGAAATAAGGCCCTGGCTTTGGGGCTGTCCCAGAGACCCTGGAAACTCTGGTGTTCCCAGTTCTCACACATCCCACAATGCCCTAGAACTGTGGAGCCTGGAAGGCCAGGCAAGCTGGCAGGAAACCAAGCAGGTATCCAACAAACCTTTGCTCAATTTTGACTATCTCCACAGGACTTTTTTTTTTTTTAAACAAATTAGCAAATACTGACAAAAAAAATGTTTCACTGGAATTTTTCCAACCAGCTGTATTTGTGGAAGTCTTTCCATTGAAGTCAATAGGCTTTGGCTCAGGCCCCTGGTTCAACCAAGCACTAAGTTGGGAGATCCACTTCAGATATTGCATGATCCCTGCCAAAGATTTGACCCAAACTTTACTGAGATCTGAGAAAGTGGGGATTTTTTCATTATTTATTGTCATTTATTATGCTTACAATCATTTTTAATTTCTTTGCTGCCCTTCCTCCCCTGCTGGCACTCTCCAGAGGTTGACGTGCATCAAAATCTTGAACAAGTAAAGAGTGAACCACTAAGAGATCCAGCCAATTGCAAACTGCCATATAACCCTTCAGTGCTCATGATCATCCCACGCACCTTAATATTGCCCACTTAAAAACCGCAAACAACATGCAAAGATCAAAGTAACAGGTTACTGGCACATTATAAAATACCATTCCCTAGTCAATGATCCATTTCCAATACACAACACTAACATAAAACCTCCTGCAATCAAACTTCATAAACATCAAACCTATCAGTCATTCAAAAAAAATATTCCTTGATTCCACCAGCACTTTTGACAATGAGAAAACATGCACAATTCTGAGATAACGGCCCCTGGGGCTATATTCCCTTCAGAATCTTTACTACACGTTCAATAAATAGTATATAAAATGAACAGTGTACATCAGAGACCATATTTCCATTACAGAATAAAAGAAAGGAACCAAATTAGCAAGAATTTTTAATGAATCAGTAAATTCAGGGGTTGTACCGTATGACTGGAGAATTGCTAACATAGTTCCTATTTTTAAGAAAGGGAAAAAAAAGTGATTTGAGTAACTATAGGCCTGTTAGTTTGACATCTGTAGCATGTAAAGTCTTGGGAAAAAAATTGAAAGAGAAAGTAGTTAAGGACATTGAGGTCAATGGTAATTGGGACAAAATACAACATGGTTTTACAAAAGGTAGATCGTGCCAAACCGACCTGATCTTCTTTGAGAAGGTAACAGATTTTTTAGACAAAGGAAACACAGTGGATCTAATTTATCTCAATTTCAGTAAGGCATCTGATACCGTTCCACACGGGGAATTATTAGTTAAATTGGAAAAGATGGGGATTGATATGAAAATTGAAAGGTGGATAAGGAACTGGTTAAAGGGGAGACTACAACGGGTTGCACTAAAAGGTGAACTGTCAGGCTGGAAGGAGGTTACTAGTAGGACCAAAAAATCGGTTACTTGCAGTGAAATCATGAGACCTGGCAGCACCGAAACACTGTTTCAGAGTCATGATCATTTACAAAATATACATGGTGGCATAAGATTGTGCCTGCCCCTCTAGGTTACCAGGGTAAATTTAGTGCAGGTCCAGGTGACCAAAAGTTGTTACCATTGACAGGCTGTTCAGTGGCCTCTGGAAAATAAGTTGGGGGTCATAGCACAGTTCCTAAGAGACAGTTGTCAACGTCCCACAAAACCACCATCACAAGTGGCCCCTGAGCAAAAAAGCCCAAGGGCTGAATGGGCCATATTGGCTGGAGTCCTCTCTCATCCCTAGAGAGGGTCCTCTCCCATCACAAAAATATCTGCAGGAAAAGATGCAAGAACGATAACTGGCAGGGGGCAGCGATGGTATTACCCTCCTTCTGGTGTACACAGCTTACGGTCATGTGTTAGAGACAGTGCAAGAGAAGGAAAAGCTATGCCTGTTGTGGCAAACAGAGAAAGAAGAGGTGGATAAATATCTCCACAGCCGCAAAGGGGTTAGCAAGAGGTTAATGCTTTAAACAGCAAGGCTCTGGTATGTAACCACATCCCTGAAGCAGCCTTAAAGCAATAACTGACATTTAGATCTACATCATCTGCTCAGAGAGGGTGGGCCCCAGTGCACTGTGGGAACTCAGAGGTGGCATGAGGTAGCAGTGCTATACTAAAATGTTAAGCCTAGAAAAGATCCCTGCCTTCAAGAAGGATTTGCATTGCTCCGTGTGTCTGCAATGACTGAAGAACGTCTGGGGCTGTTGTAGATTGGCCACCCCTGGAGATGCTTTGTCCCAAATTTTTTATGTTAATCACAGGTTGCATAAAAAGGCAGGTCTTGATTTCAACAACAGTTGCGCTTTTGCTGATGACACATGCTGGCATTTTCAAGCCCCTGAATCTTAGCTCTAGCCATATCTTGGCTATCCTGACTCAGTCTGATTTTTAAACAACATACTGCCCTGTTTCTCTCTCTAAACCACTTACATTACTGACACCGTTGAGCTCCCAATTGGCCACCAGGGGGATGAACTATAGGCTGCAGCCATACAGAGATTCAAATGAACAAGCTTGGATCTACATGGACCTCCTAACAAGCAGGGCTTGAACTTGGCTGCTATAAGCTGATATGGCATCCCAGGAATGTTTATTGCACCCTGTCCACCAGGGGTACAGATTCTTATCCACTCTCCAGAGGTTAGAATCCAGAGAAACAGTCTCCTGGAAAAAGAACACGAGTACTTGTGGCACCTTAGAGACTAACAAATTTATTTGAGCATAAGCTTTCGTGGGCTACAGTCCACTTAATCGGATGCATAGAATGGAACATATAAGAAGAGTATATCTATACATACAGAGAAGATGCCATACCAGCTCTAAGAGGCTAATTCTCCTGGAGAGAGGAAATGATTTTCAGCCAAACACCAGCCACAAACTCCATTCACCTGCTGAGGCCTTAACCTCAAATCGTACTGGTGACTGTTTACATGCTCAGGCAATCAAGTACAGGCACCCTAATACTGAACAGGTGTCTGGGTCCTTGAAAATATCACGGGATTTATGCTCACCATTCCTCTTATTCCAAGGCTTGGCCCTTTCCCTGGAGAATGAGTTCCTCTTTCCTAGCATGCTGACTCAGCTGGAAGGGGGTTAGGAGATCTAGCTACTCCTTTATTCTTGCAATTTTAACCTTGTGGTTTCTCAACCTCCCCTCCTTTGTAGCAACTCCAAATGGAGAATAAGCACACGGCTCCCTGTTTGTATTTGCAGTGGTACCAATGGCAGCTGCAAGCCTCACTTGTCAAAGGCTCTACCTACTTAGCAACTATACAGGACATCCCAGGAGTCTGCAGGCAGTGGTGCCAGGGATTCAATGGGCGTCACTCTTCACTGTCAGTTGTGATTGAGACAGTGCTCCAGGGTGGCGTTAGGGGGCACTGTGTTGCCGCAGATGGCATCTTTCAGATGAGAAGTAAAACTGAGGTCCCGCTCATCTACTGTCATTAAAGATCTACTTGCATGGGTCAGAGTATTAATCCTTGTGTTCTGTCCAAATTTCAGTTCTGGTCCTTACATCCAGCCTTCCTAAATTCCCCCAGAAATTTCAATTGGCATTCTCCTTCACCTCCTGTCCGAAAGTGCTATTTGCTGTTAAACAGCTGATGCCTAGAGGCAGCTGCATTTGAGTGGTGAATTAAATGTTCCGTTTCTACAATTTGTAGAGTGCTTTGGGATTCTTCAGTATGAAAGGTGTCATGCAAATACAAGAAATTTTTTATTGCATGAAACTGCTTGGGGTAACTAAATAACAGACCCTCACTATTCCCGAGGTGTTCCCTACACATAATGTATAGAAAACTAGGCAACACTGGGACTGCCACTGTCCAATTACAAAGGAAAAATTCAGATGGCATCAGTTGCTCTTAGAATTAAAAACTGTAAGAGCAACCAATGGACAAGTCACTTGGTAAAGGGCTGTTTGGGGAGTGGCTGCCTGATGCAGCTTTTCAGAAACTCCTAGCTGCTGCTTTGTTGAATCGTTGAGGTAATTTTGTTGACAGTAAACCCACCGTAATATAGTGGGGACAAATGTGAGTGACCCTTGCAACATGCTGTAAAAGTATATTGAAAAGGAAATCCCTCACACAAACAAGGAAAGCGCCTGCAATATTCACAAACAGTTTTACTGAAAAGACTCCCACGTGCCCTAGTAATGACATGACACTTGAGGGCCCACGGCATCTACTTCAGTGGTGCTCACCCTTCATCCACATGGGAACTAATCTCCTGGGGATATTTTGCTGCAACCCAGACAATCCAGATATCCTTTGGACTTGTAGCATTTGGGTCATAGCAAATAAAAGAGCATGACTTGGTTTGGATGCTGAGGGAGTGAACAGGGACTGCTGAGTACAGGAGGAGCATCCTCCCTTCACGCCACCCCTTCGCTTCCTTTCCCTCCATACAATGCACAGCTCTGGGGCAGTGCTGGTTGAAGGACACACTGCTTCCTGTCTGAACTGAGCTGTGTGTGGGCAGAGTTTGGGGGATAAAAGAAGGAGGTGGGTAGAGAGGTCTGAGAACTGCCATAGAGTTGGTGGGGAAGGCTGTCATCAGAACAGAGGCACCAGCAGGAAATGGGAAGGCTGCCTAGGCTCCAGACAGAACCCAGCTCATGCCAAATTATATACGATTCCCTCCCCAAAACCAGGGGGTGTGACCCTGCACCTCAATCGACTTTCAGGTCATGCCTGATCAAAGGTGTTAACTGTCTTCTAACCTTATCCTATCCTACTAACAGAGGCCAAAGAGGCTCTAGGCAAGTCGCTCTCATCCATGTCTTTTTGCATTACAATTTTCCTGATTCCCTTTTCTCATTCTTCAGTGTGCTTAGAAACACACCTAAACTCCCTCTTGAATAGCTACACATTTCAACCCAGTGGCCCTGCTAGTTAGTGCTTCCTCATGTAATAATCTCTTGAGAAGAGCTTGCCTAAACGCACTTGCTCCCCATCCATCTCAATTGACTCAGCCCCCCCCCCCCCCCAAAACCTCCACCCCTGCTCCACCTGCCTCTGCCCCTTCTCCCAAGCTCCCATCCCCCCCCAGACCCCCATTCTTCCGGTAAAAGATTTACACAGGGATTCAGATCAGTTCCTCTGCCTTCCGGTGGGAACAGGCCTTGTTTTCTCGGTCTTTTCTCAGAGAGCTGCTCCTTATCCTCCTTGCTACTTTTATTTAGCATTCAAGAGGCATCCAGCTCACTCAGAGCTAGGGATTTGAGGCTGTAAAGGACACTTTTAAGACTGACAGCCAGTAATGTTAAAGCATTAGCATTAACTACAAGCTGGTGACAAGTATTGGTTTCGTTATTCCTCTGGAGTGAAAGATCCTTTTCAGACAGCATAGTTAAAAGAGGGAAAGGGGGCAATTCAGATGAGCAAGTGCATCTTTCAAACTCATTCAGACTAAGGGGGATGATTTAATCCAGGCTCATTTTGACCACAATGCTGTCGGAAGTTGGTAAAACCATTTTCCCAATCGAGTTCCACTGTTGTGGGGAAAATTCCTCTTCTTCCAAGAGGATTTCTTTAGGAGGCAACGAGCACCTTCCCCTTTCACCCCGCCCCTGCTTTGCTTTTCACTATAATGAGTCTAATCAACTTATTACCAGTCAGCTTCAGTGTTGTCAGTCACTGGGAAGAGGGCAGTTCTTCTGACAAGAGGTACCTCTTCCAATGAGATCTGACAGGCAACCCATTCATCTAATTTCTTGAACAACATTATTTGCTGGAGCAGATAAGGCCTGGAGGATGCAAGTTTGCCAGTGCATGCTCATGCTCTCAGACTCAAACACACCTGACATCTCCTGCTGGATAATCATGTTATCTAAATGAAATTCTGATATCCAATTCTAACATCAGTACACTACAGTATTCTTCCCTTCCAGTCCTGAAGAGTTTATTATGTCACTGTGTGCTTGTTAAACAGTTGCTGCATTTCACACCAGAAGTAGCTGCATGTCCATGGGGATGAGTGCCATTACTTCTCTCTCACACAAAGTGTATGACCTGTCTAGAAACTTCATGACATACCATCCGAGAGGAGGGAAGAAGGGAATTTTGCCCATTATAAAATCCCATCCACCCAGCACACTGATTTTAGGTTAGTTATCCAACATAGTCTAAAGGGCTAAAGAGAAGCTCAGCTGTTTCCTTTAAAATCCCAGCCTTTCAAGGGAGGCTCCAAGTGACCAAGATGGTCAGAGAGGGCACTGAGGGCAGAGAAGATGGAGGTGTAGCCCCTGGTGTGTGGTAAACGTGTGCTTTTAACTAGTTTATTCCGCTGGCAGGGATTCCTTTCAGAAGCATTTGAGTAAGTGCTGTACACCGCCGAGTTCAATCTGTGCTAAGCAGATTAGTTCTTACCGGTGAAAGGTTCTGGGCAGCAGTATAGAGTTGCTCACCATGTGATATGAGGGGGTTGTCATTACGTCTCACAGATATGATATAATTATATGCTCCCTGGAGGGTACTTCTAATTGAATTATAGGGTGTCTCACAAGCATTCCAGGCAGCGGTTAAAGGAAGCTGAGCAGTTCTCTCGCTGCCTGGAACAACACAGAGCCACCCACTAATTCATTTAGAAGTACCCTCCAAGGAGTGTATTGTTACTTTATGAACTAGTTTGTTAAACCAAAAAAATAGTTTGAGGGCCTCTGTCTTTTTAAGAAGATTTTTGTTTTATTGTTCCAATTTCTTTAGTTGAACCCCACTGTGTCCCCACCTCTTGCAATCCCAAAGTCTGTACAATAGAGCAGCCTGTTGGGCAAAGGAGAGCTGGGTTCTCTCCTCTCTGAGTCAATACTGATCTGACTCCCCAGCATGGTGTCAGGAAGTTAAACAGTGTTGCTGCAGGGGCCTTCTTTCAGCTAGCTGTAGAACAGAGGTCCTAACCACCCGTGGTAAAGACATCAAGACATCAATTCCAGTCTCTTGGCCAAATTCCAGTTTAGGTAATTACATTCCATCTACCTGATATTTCCCCTGTGGCTTCAACTGGATATGGTATTGGCCGGCACTTCCTATCCTGAAAAACCATGGAGTGCTGCTGCGCATTACTAAACAGCTGCCATGTTATGGCCCACAGGTGGTGGGAATGATCCTGTGGCAGATTAACTGAATATAAATGCATGTTCTGGGACCTGAATGTTCAAACCTGGCTACCCAAAGTTATATTCCTAAATGCATATTTAGACCCCTAAATTTTGTCATCTCTCTTTGTACTAGATTTTGAGTCCATTTGCTCTCTCTTATCTATAAGTTATTCCAAGTAATTTACACTGTTGGTCCTGGGAAATCAGCTGTCCAAGCTTGCCTAGACGACAGGGCAGGGGGAGGACAATGGCCCCACCTCTTCCCCTGCTATTTGCCCCCTTTGGGGCACTGTGCACTTCCAGGGGTTCATATAAGTAGCAATCGCTGTTCTCTTCCTTGCGTGATCCAGTACTGTTGTGCACAACTTGCTGTCAACTGGGGCAGATGTTGCACCTGTTATGCCTTTTCCTGCTGCAGTGTGCCACACAAAAGATGTGATACGCAGGTTCCTAGCCTATGTATTAGTTTTCTTAGGGGAAAGACAGCACCAGCTGCATATCACGAAGTCTCATGACCTAGTAAAGCCTCCCCCAGTTCTGAGATCCACTGACTGCATCCTCTTCCCTTTCTAACACCATTCCATCAGGCCACATGACGCCTTTTCATTCCATGCATATGAGAATTATATGAGATGCAGAACTCCTTACAGATGTAGCACCTGTACAAAGTCACCTCTGAGACAAACACACACAACTGCATTGACTTCAGTGGTGCTGCACCCATAATGTCAGAAGTAGCTAGGATCCTAACATACCCCACCCACTCTGTTACATATTCAGACACTGTTCACTGACCCAACAATCCGAAGCTGATCAAATTCAAGGAGGTTTGCTCATGGGTAAGCAGTTACATCTTACAGGATATTTCATCCTCTGTTAGTCTGTAGGTTTGGAAAGAATGCATCCCCAATTTTATCCACTCTATTTTCAGCCGACAGCACATTATCCTTGAAAAACTGCAAGATGACTCATGCTCTACACCCCACACTCCAATGGAGAAAAAATATGAGTCCATAAGGCTCTCCAAGTTAATGCCTCAAAAGACACTGGGCATCTTAAAAATGCATTTCGAAGTCTTGGAAAACTACTCAGTACAAAACTGGCCTTGTAAGGTCAGTAAATTATTCCTGGTACTAGCCTTGTAAGGTCAGTAAATTATTCCTCTCCAGCTGTGTCTTCACTACAGGAGGAGGAGATGGGAGTGTCAGAGCAACATGAGCAATTAGATGAGGCAGAGGAGAAAGACTTGCAGATTGACCCTAATCCTCTAATTCAGGAGGGAAGGCATATAAAGCAGAAACTAACTTAGTAGAATCTCCAAGTTAAATATTTGCATATTTATCATACGGTAAAAGGGAATACAAATACAAGGCAAGACATTTTTATGATTTGTATGGGCATGAGAATGTTTTTGTTTCTCTCATTGAAAGCAAAAAGGTAGAGGCAAAAAGATAAGCGCTACAATGACTGGTTTCCATAACATACATTTACACACATGGCACAAAGAAAATAAATCTCTGAATAAAGTGTCCAGGGAGGGGCTCGTTGGAAAGGATCCCAAGTGAAAGCACAGCAAACTTCTGTCTTGGACAGTGCACTTGGAGATGCGAGGGGAAAAGAGAGAGGGGATAAAAGGAGCTTCCTCCTGCGTGTCTAACATTCATTGGATTGAGAAAATACTCAATGTAAGGTAGATATCAGAAGGCTGGATCCTCAGCCTTTACTTGCATAGGCTCCAGGCTCCCTCAGTAACCAGGAATGGCCCATCCTAAACTCACTAACATTCATAAGGAGCTACAGAAGTTAAAATTGTTGCCAACACTTTGGTCACAACTTGAGTGGATAGTGTGAAATTATTTGTGATTGCAGGGACAAGCTGTGGGAGTGAGTGGTCAGAGGTTTTCGGTCCTGAGAGAGGATGACTTAATTTTGCTATCTTCACTCTCTCCTTCCCCCCGCCCCCTGGGGAAACAGCTGGGCACAGAAGCAAAGCAGGTGGCCGAGGAACACAGGGAACACAGCTAGACCAAGGCAGCTGAATGCAACACTAGACAAAGGAAAGAGAAAATGTAACAAGGGTGAAGTATCTGCAATATGACTTGAGATGGAAGAGATCAAGACGGGGTAGGTACAGCTAGCCAGTAACTGGCAAGAGGGAAAGAGGAATAGGTACTTAGGCCTTGGCTACACTGGCGCTTTACAGCGCTGCAACTTTCTCACTCAGGGCTGTGAAAAAAAAAACACACTCCTGAGTGCTGCAAGATACAGCGCTGTAAAGCGCCAGCGTAAACAGTGCCACAGCGCTGGGAGAGCAGCTCCCAGCACTGCAAGCTAAACCCCATCAGGATGTGGAGTACATGCAGCGCTGGGAGAGCTCTCTCCCAGCGCTGGCGCTGCGACCACACTCGCACTTCAAAGTGCTGCTGCGGCAGCGCTTTGAAGTTTCAAGTGTAGGCATACCCTTAGTCTAGGGAGAACAAGCCTATGAACCAAGGCAGGAAACAGGAAATCCTAGTGCCAAACTCCAATTCACGTTCCAGCCAGACCCAGCCATGGGGCCTAGAATCCAGAACAGCCAATCAGGTCTGACTGCATTTGAGCCTCAGTTGCAAAAAACAGGCAATAAGCTCTGAGATCCAAGAAGTCAGACCAGGGGGGAGGGTTCAGAAGGGTCACATGAGTCAGGATCCATCTCTTAGACATCTATAAATCACTGGCCCAGGTTCTTCCTAGGTGTAAAACCACTGACTTCACAGGAGCTCAACAAAGGATGAATTTGGCCCATTGTGTTTCTCTTTCTCTGTAGTCCTGCCATTGGCCATGTGTTCCTGTACGTTCTGAGGCTATGTCAATCATCAGTGCTATATAATAATGAATTCTTTCTGGTACAATGTTATCTTCCTGGCATCTCTTCACCTTCCTTCTATCTAGGGAGAGTCACAGAGTCTCTCCAGATCATATGGGTTGAGGAGGTGGGTTACTGAGGATTCTCTGTGTAAATCAAATTCTTTCAACTCCATGTTTCTTTCCCCAGGGATCCACAGCTACCTCAAGAAATCCAGAATCAAATTTGAATGTCAGGTCTTATTACAAATCACCCAAGCTAGCCAGTTCCTGACACTGGGACAGACTGAAAATACCCTGCAATATCCTGGACAAACGTTATGAAATTAAGATTAAGTTAATTCAATAAAATTTAACGTTCATGAATTAGGTTTAATACCTTTGGGTCTACTGTCTGAAAAATGCAAATGTTTATGTTCTGTTATGGAATTGTATGGAACTTCTTGAGCCAGAAGACAGGATTAATGCAATTTAGGAAGATTGGAAACACTTCAAAGGACTTTTTGGAACAATGCGCATAAAGTGGATTTCCTAGGAAATACCTGAGGGGCGAGGGGAATGTAAATGACCCACTTTAGATCCATCCTTTAGAAGCTACATACTGGGAAGAGAAAACCATTGCCTGCTCATTACCTGCTCTGAAAACATCAGCTCAAAGACCCCTGAACTGCATAAAGGGTAGACTAAGCATGTCATGAGTGTGCTTGGTCTGAGCCGAAGCTTTGATGAACTTGAAACCACAAAATCCCTTTTGTGGGGTTCTGAAGGACTGCTCCAGCCAGAGCCCATGTTAGGGTTGGATTGATTTTTAAGTAAGCTTATTAGAATGTGTGTAGGTTGTTTTATTGGTTTTCATATGTTTTCTCTGTAGTGCTTTTACCTTATGATGGACTTGCATAGGAAGTATTGTGTGGTACCTTATAATGGTGGGTGATTACTCTGTTATTAGTCTGAACGGAACAGAAGCCAGCCTGTTTAAGCAGAGTCTCTTGCTGAGAACACCACAGTGAAATGAGGGGACTGTGCAGACTGGAGATATCCCAGCCAGAAGGGAGAGAGACGTGGGTCTCCACCCAAGAAAGGCCACGCTTGGGGAGCTGGAAGCCTGAGGGTGAGTGAGTGCCCTTGCTGGACCCTAGAGGGGAATATAGGTGCAGGTGCCCTAGACAGTGACAGGCACTACCAAATAATACAAATCTAGGAGCACATTCCCTTCCTCCTCGTAGAAGTGTGCGCAGGGAGAACAAAAGGACAGAGTCTGTAAATAAGCCTTTGAAGGCATGTGTGCAAAGCGCATGTCTGCCAACTTTTCAAAACTCACAGGGTCGGATTATGTCACTAGCACTCACATTTCATTAAGACACTTCAGGTAATCAGAGTGAATTGAACTGAACCCAACTCACAGTAAATTAGTTTTTGACCTGAATTGGGATTAACTTTATTAATCCACTTTGGGGCTGCAGTTTTTGGCATGGGCAAGTTCCCACTGCTCTCTCTAGAATTATGAATCCACATGCCCCTGTGAAACATTCTCATCCGTTCCCCATCTAAGGCCTGATCCTGCAGGGTGCTGCACACTTTGTACTCCCACTGACTTCACTGCTAGTCGAGAGAGTTTACCCCTCTCAGGATCAGGCCCACATTTATGCCTTCCTAATTTGAAATTGACTCAAGGCTGACAAACTGGGGTTTGAAATGCCCCCTTGTTTGCTGCAGTCACATAATACAGTCAAATGCTTTTGATGGGCAACAAGTCATAGCCCCAGACAGGATGTCATTTGTCCTTCTCATGGACAGGTGGCATGTATCTCTACTCAACGCCTGTCACCAAAACTATGAGAGGATAAAGGTCAGCTCAGTGCTTCTCTTGTTCACATGATGGTCTCCGTCTCACATTTCTGCTGGCTGATTTTATACACTCCTCGGACACCCCCCACCAATACCTCATCCTAATCCTCACCAGAGATCTCAGTGGAATGTAATAAATGTACACAGCTTGAGTTAAGGCAGGAATGAGCAGTCTTAACAGTACTACATGAGGGAATTTCAGAGTGAGAACGGGGCATAACATCTTTCACACTAGTGATATGCTGGGAGATCACCAACACAGATCACTAAATCCAGGCTTGGGAAAAAATGTATTGCATGGAGTGAGTAGGAATTTGGACAGGCAAGTGGGCTTACTAAAGCTAGGGAGCAGATGTGCTGGCGTCTTCCTCTTTCAGAAACAATCAAACTTGGCAAACAGAATAGCCCAGGGACCTCTTTTTTAAGAGGATTATGCGGGAGCACAGTGTCCAGGGGGAGGAGCCAGAGAGCAGAGCTGGTACTACTGCTTCTTAATCTGGGTCAGAGACAGCGCCAGAGATCAGCACCAATCAGATGTCACCTCTCTTTTACTAGAGGAGAAGGGTGAGAAGGCAGACTGAGCTTGCATGCTGATGGGGGAGGGTAAGAGGAAGAGATTGGAGGGATAATAGGGTGACCATACATCCCATTTTGGCCAGGACAGTCCCTTTTTAAGCCCTATCCTGGCCGTCCCGACTTTTTTTGGAAAAAGTGGGTATTTGTCCCATTTGCTCTTGCCAACTTGATCAGCTGGCAAGAACAAACAGAACAAACGCCCACCTTTGCTTAAAAAAATGGAGTGTAGAGTAATGTTCTGGGGGGCATGTAGCAATGCCAACCCCGTGCGGGGGAGGCAGGCAGGACTCAGACAAGCAGCGACACCAGCCCCAGCCCTGCATGGGGTAGGGGGCTTGGGAGAGCAGTTCGGCCAGGCCCGGGGGGGCAGGTCAGGAGAGTGGCTCGGGCCATCCCTGAGCGGGGACAGGGGTTTGGGAGAGCAGCTCGGCCAGCCCCACATGGAGGAGGGGGCCTCAGATTAGCCCAACCCTGTGTCCCATTTTTCCTTTGGGAAATATTGTCATCCTAAGGGATAAACAAGAAGTACATGATAGATAATGAGAGAGCTGGGCGAAGGAAAAGTACGAGTTCTAACAGGGAGAGTAACTAACCCTTGGAACAAATTAACCAAGAGAGATGGTAAATTCTCCATCACTTGGAGTCGCTAACAGATATCTCCATCTTTATTTGAAAAAGAGGCTCTACTTCAGCCACAAATTAAACCCACTCCAGGAATTATGGAGGGAGATTCTACAGGCTGGTATGCACAGCTCAGATAAGATCATAATGACCACTACCCACAACCAGTGATCTAACGGGCAGGAAGAAGCCCATCAAGTCTGAACTGGCTCATCATGGTCTTGGGTTATGGAGGAGGAAGAGCCAGCACAGGAAGAGCGTCCCAGCTAGACAGCTGCTGAATCTACAGATCATCAAACATTCTCATCTGGGTTGTCAAACTGAAAAAGGCAGTTTCCTGCAACAGTGAAGTCTAGAAAAGAAGCACAAGTGGCTACATCAAGCTTCACAATGGTCTTTTCCAAACAGCTAATAGCTGGTCACTTCCTTCTACCACCCACCCTGGGCCCCGTCTTCTGAACTTTCCCCTGTATTCTGTGTAATTGCCTTAGCTGGCAAGGAGATTTTCAAAGCCCAAATAAAGGAGAATTTATTATTTGTATTGTGGCAGCACTTAGTGCTACCCAGCCACATAGTGCTGGATGCACACACCACGAGAAGACAGTCCCCACACTACAGAGCTTACATACCACAGGTTTAGTGGTTCAGCAGGGCAGCCACAGCCGCACACACAGAAGCTGGGTGGCAGTGCAACTCATACTCAAAAATCTCTGCGGAGAAGTGGATGAGATGGGTCACATGTATCTTACAAATAACCCCTGCTCCTTAGTAACTACACTTATTCAGTGCTTCAAAAAAACGTATCTCCAAAAATATTGAAGGAAGTGTTGTTTAGGCCACAGGCAATAAACATTTCCGAGAGCTCAGTCTTAATAAGTTTGGCTCCAGAAATGTTTTCATTAATGGAGGAACAGGAGGAAGTAGATCCTTTCAGGCTCTTCGCTACTTATGCCTTTATTGCAAGCTTTGCATAAAAGCCATCCATAGAAGTGGCCACATATTACCACACACATTTAATCCAAAATCTCAGTGCTGTTTGTTTTGCCAAGAGGGTTAGCAAGCCATTTGCTACCAGTTTAACATTACAGCTTCTACTGACACCTAATACCCTTTCTGATTCATAAAACATTGCTTACAAAACTTTGGAATTGTGGCAAAAAGCTATGCTACTGAGCGGGGAAGACGCAATCCTCCCTGTCCCCAACAAAAATGAATCTCCAACCATGCACCACTGTGGATCCCAAAAACATCTCTCATACCAGTGACGAGGACAAGCCCAAACAGATCTATTACCCTAGAATCATAGAACATTAGGGTTGGAGGAGACCTCAAGAAGTCATCTAGTCCAACCCCCTGCTCAAAGCAGGACCAACCCCAACTAAATCATCCCAGCCAAGCTTTGTAAACCTGGGCCATAAAAACCTCTATGGATGGAGATTCCATCACCTCCCTAGGTATCCCATTCCAGTGCTTCACCTCCCTCTTAGTGAAATAGTTTTTCCTAATATCCAACCTAGACCTCCCCCATTGCAACTTGAGACCATTGCTTCTTGCTCTTTCATCTGCCACCACTGAGAACACAGTCAATATAATTATAAATTAAGGTATTACTAGTAACTGAAAGCCTGTGCTGTTACATGGGTGTAATTCATAGTCATATTTATAAAAAAAAGCCAAATATCCGAGTGATGCTTGGGGGTGTTGCGTGTGCTGGTTGTGTGGATTTGTGCAGTGCTGAGAGAGTTGTATGAATTTGTGCTGGTGGTAAATGAGAGGTATGTGCTGTGCTTGGGATTATTGTGTGTGCTGGTTGTATTATCATGTGGGTGGTTGTGTTGATTTGTGTCAATGGGGTTGTGCTGGGAGATGTGGGTCTGAGAGGAGGTCTGGGAGATGTGTTTATTTGTGCAGGTGGCAATTAGGCCAAGTAATCCACTATCCATGCAGTCTCCCTCTCACAACAAAGGAAACTGTTGCATAAATATTAGCCGTAGAAGAAGGGTAGTGATTGGCTAAACTGCCTCTAATATCATAATTGTCTAGGACTCTTGGCATGGCACAGATACCTGCCTTCCTGCACATCGCACAGGGTCATAAATTCAAAATGCTGAGAACTTAAGAGTTGGATAGCAACAGACTACAAATCCCAGTGATGATTACACCTAGTGATCTGCTGAACAAAAAGCTCTCAGCCATGCTTCTAGCTGTTTCCTTTGCTCCACACTGACTCTGACATCCTAGGTTTCAGAGTGACAATCCTCGAATTGTATTATACAGATTCCTTCCCTGCGTTACTAATTAACACTGTTATGCAAAGCGAAAATATTTTAAAAAACACCACTGTTCTTTACCACTGATTCTTAGGGCTTTTGTTTGTTTTTTAAAACCTTTTATAAAACCTAAGTTTTGGGCCTTTCTAGTTAACAGTATCCTTTTAACAGATTAGAGCAGTGACACACAGACCTCAGTGAGCCAAATTAGTGATCAACATTGTCCAAGAGCCAGAGTAGTGTGAATTCATTAATTCATCTACTATATTGTATTATTCTCACAGCAAAATGAACTTCCCAAGTACTATTCTTTTATCCACTACAATTGGTTAATCATTAAATCGCACAGTGTTTTAATATCACACGCTGCAAAGAGCTGCAAGGGAGACATTAAAGAGCCACTTGCGGCTCTCGAGCCTCAGTCTGAGTATCACTAGATTAGAGATGACCATTCTCATTTCAGCTGTTTAAAATGTAAAATGGCAAGACACCCTCAGAACTGTGTGTGTTCGAAGTTGGCATTTGGAAGTAACAAATGTATCATTTTATTTTTTAAAATATTAACACACCAGGAGTCTGAAGCTTGCATGAGTATTCACTTTTCTCATTAGATAGTAAAGTACAGAGTTTTACGCGCGCGCGCACGCACACACACACACACACAGGAAAAGGACTGGATAACAACAACAACAGCATTACTGAGGTTTCACACCTCAAGAGAAGTCAGCTTGCTCCCCGCTCCCACCCAATATACAGGCAAGGAAACTTTGACCATATCAGCCTTGAGAGAATCACAGAAGCAATCAGCAAGACCCTGTGGCAGGATCCATCTCCCTCTCACACTTTATTTTATGCATCAGCTCAGCTATTTTTAATCCCTCTTTCCCTGGGGACATCCACTTTTATTTTTTTAAAGCAGAGATGGTTTATTTTATCTTTTTAAATTGAAGTGAAATTCCCTCAAAAAAAGTGGGATAAGGGAAAACATTTGAGGAATCATCTCCAGCCATTGGCTCTGAGAATTTTGTAGAAAATAGTGTTATTCAATACAGAGGTGATGTGGAATTTGGAGCCCCTCACAGTAATGTAGACACTTTTACATGCAGTTAAACTCCCTTAGAGCTGCTTACATCCACTCTGCCAACATATAATGGAGTCTAAAACAGGAACTTACCCACCAAGAGCCAGAAGAGGGCCTAAATTGAAGCTCTCACCTTCCTCCAGCTCCTTTGCGCATAAGTTACATCAATCTACTTAGCCAGAGGGCCTGGAAATCTCTTTAACCCCACTTCCACAAACACTTACCCACATGCTTAACTTGTCTACCTTGCGTGGTCCCAATGGTACTACTCATGATAGTCAAATTAAGCACATGCTTACAGATATGTCTACACTGCAGTAAAACACCCTTGTTTGGCCTGTGTCAGCTGACTCAGGCTCACGAGATTCAAGCTGTGGGGCTATAATATTGCAGTGTAGATTTTGGGGCTAGAGCCCAGGTTCTGGGACCCTCTCCCCTCACGGGGTCCCAGAGCCTCAGCTCAAGCCTGCAGTTTAACAGCCCCACAGACCAAGCCCTGTGAGCCTGAGTCAGCTGACATGGGCCAGCCATGGGTGTTTTATTGCAGCAGTGTACATATACTCTATACAGTTTACAGAAATGAGGCATATGTGTGTTTTCTCTCTTCCCACCTATGAGCAAAAGACCCCTTTAACAAAGGTACTGCAAAGAGAATGAAGGGGTGATGGGAGAAGGTGAGGAATCAGGTAATGAATCCATAGTGTGTGAAGGGAAATAATTTATTGACCCAGTGTTTTCATACAACTTTGTGGTGATAAACACATCACCCCACCTCCACTGCACTTTAACATTTAGGATGAGTGAAGCGTTTCAGATAAAATAATCACACACTTCCCTAAACTAGAGATAAGCCCATACAAAAACCTGGGATCTGAGCAACGCTGATCTTTACAAAAGGTCAAACGTAGATCTAAATTCTCCACGTTGGCTGCTTTCTACCCCAAACATCTGCCCAAAATTATTTTTTCCCTTTAGGAAAGACACAACCATTCATGTCTCTGCACTTGCTATTTCCAACTGAGTCTCTGAGCCAAATTCTTGCAGAATGGCAGCAAAAAGCTGTGCTCACTGCACTTCCTGGCCAGTGGGAAACAGGAATCTCACTACAAAGTCTTCCCTCAGGGCTAAATGCAGCCATGGTGTAAGCAAGTGCAGCTCCTTTGATTTCAGTGGCTTACAACAGGTCAGAATTTGTCTAATGTCTGAATAAACATCTGGAATTACAGGTGTTTGTTCAAACTCAAACTTTAGATGTTTTGAGGTTCACCCGTGACTAGCTAATATCAGTTCTGAAGGGTAAAGTGGCTCAGTTACAATATATTTGTCCCCCAACACAATTCCAAGCACAGATGGGAACCTAGTGTTGTTTGAGTGTGTTCTACCTACATTCCAAAAATGGAACTGTGATTTGACTGTGTCAGAGAGAAGAGTTGTAACTGGCAGCACTTATTATGTGCTAGTGCATTTGACTCCATCTTGGAGAACAGACTCAAACATGGTTCTGCTGAACATGGTTTAGCTTAAAGCAGTTTAGTAGTAGCATGAACAGGACCTTAAAATGCTCCCCTACTTTGTAAATTAAAAAACGTCAGTAATAGAGGAGGGGCTGGTGGGAATATTACAGTGTTTAAATTAGTTCTGTCAATAATCCAGCCTGTTGGGCTCCAACTGCCCCAGGAACATCTACCATATTGGAGAACCCATTTAAAACATCATTGTGCCCCACATAATTAGAATTAAACTATGTTGTAGGTGGGTCCCCCAGCAGAACAGATTTTAACTGAGTAGATGAGACCTTGGTCTACTTTGTCCAGAAAGTGCAGCCTGAGGACCAGTTGTACGAACAGAATTTGGCATTGTGACCCATGGCTACCTTCTCCCTGGAGCAGCAAGTTGAGGACAAAGCTGATCACCTTCAATCTTTTATTCAGGCTTGGCACAGTTCAATGTGTCTATTTTCATAATTTTGACATCTCATGTTGAGGCTTATTTTTAAGTATTTTTTCTATTGTTATCAATATACATTTTCCACAGCTGCAGGAAATTATGCGGAGGGGGGACAATCAGACTATTTAATGACAATAGATATTGAGATTTAAAAAAAGTTAAAGCTTGTTAACCATTGAAACACAAATAGTCAACATCATACGTCAAGAAATTGACATTTACTACCACAAATCTGAACCTTCCAAGCCTACTTTGACCGTTGGTGATCTCAGCCAACCAGCAACTTCTGTTCATCTATCAAGGGAGAACGTGCACGTGCAATCAAATACTAGGGTTGTGGACAGCAATTGAATTAAAAAAAAACATGACAGGTAGGTGCAGACCGTGGGAAGATGTCAGAATTCAGGCATCCCTACTCTGTAGCTCAGTGTACCAGCATCTACATGCGTATTATAAGACAACTTGGTACAGTAATTTCCTTTCTCTGCTGCCAGTTGCAAGTCAGCACGATTCTTTCTTTGATTTCTCAAGTGATTGGGTTTTAACAAGAGACACCTAAGCACTCAGCATTAGGGAATATTAGCATCGTGTCCATAAACCACCTCCTAAGCGATTTTTCCTCATCCTCCACTAATGTTAATGGAAGGTAGTTAAAGCAGTTAGACATTGTTATGTCTCTGGTCTTTATTACTCACTACTCTCGCATCAGTTATGTTTGTTCATAATGAAAGAGCTGAATTAATAGGGCTGGTTCACACCATTAGAGGCCATGCAATCCTTTCCCTCCCCAGGCTGGAGGAGTGCTTGTGTCTTGTTTTGTATGAAAACACTAGGTCATGGAGCCACAGGGAAGCACTGAGTTGCAGCGTTTTGGATCATTACTGTAGAATACTGCAGTATTTTTAAGGGGAAAACCATTAGTAAATAAACTCAAAGGGAAGAACAGCTTACTCAGAGATGATCATACAGAAGGCTACTCAAAAGCCAGAAATTTAGCCCACTCCCTAATGCCTATGCTAAGATCCATGGAAAGAAAGGCCTGGGGGTAGAGTATTGCCTAGCTCAAGAAGGTCTAGGCAGAGGCTGCAGGGCCACACAGACTGGAATTATTGCTTATTACACCAGCCAGCAACAGGGTGTGCTTAGCTGCCAATCCTGTGAATTCAACTACCACAGGAAACACCTGGTTGTACAAGCAGCACAGGCAGACCATGTACATCTGGTAGCTCAAGAGAGGGGAAGAGCCCTTGTTAGCTAAGTGGCTTATATTTACCTGGAGGTGACTGATTTGATTGAAAACCAAATCTACAGAAGGTCTTTTAATATCCCAAATTAGCATAGTCAAGAGTCATTTAAGAACCTATGTAGAGGATTTTTTTCCTCTCCCCTCTGTCTTTTCTCGTAACTAACACTTCTATTGGATGGGGAAATTCAAATCTTAATTTGCTGTCTGCTGAGGGAAGAAAAAAGAAAAGATGGGAGAGGGGATTAAGGGAAGAAATATCTATATAAGAGAGGTTCAGTTTAGCGACCAAGGGCCTGATCCTGCAGCTATTACTCACATCACCTAGAACCAGATTTTCAAAAAAGCTCAGAGCTCCCAACAGTTCTCATTGTTCTCAATGTTCCCTTAGCTCTTCTGGGTGGGATTTTCAAAAGTGCTCGTAACTGCTCTCTCTCTCTCTCTGCTCCCCCTGAAGTCAACAGGAGCGGAGTTTGGCCAGCGCTGAGCCTTTTTGAAAATCCCACCCTATTTAGCGGCCATTGAAAATCTGGCCATTTATGTTGGCAGTGAGTAAATGGGACTATTAATTTAACTAAGTCTGAAAGACTGGGCCTCAACATGCCTTTTTTCTTCTACTCATGATCATACCTGCTACCCTCAAAATTAAAGGACTGTGAAAATGTCTAAGTACCGTCTCCAAGTTCAATTCACTGGTTTGAGTCAATGATTCTGAGGACTATAGGTCTTCTAATTGATGAGATTTCTAAGCCCCATTTTGTAATTCCTGGGAGGAAAGGGACAAGAGGTATTACCCTCTTAGATCCTGCTGTAGGGTTCTTGCCTGGAAGAGATAAGTATGGAAATTGAAGGAGAGCTGGAGAAAGTAGCTCATTATCTGTTGTCTGCATTCACCTGTGATGGAGGCAAACTTGGAGTTAACCACAGTAACTAGGACAGGTAAAAGAAATTAAGGGGTACTTACACCGTTTCATCATTCTTGAACTCCAGCTCCCCATAAGCATCTTCAAAATCCTCTCCACCTCCTTTTGCTGTCCCTTCTACTGTCCTAAATGGGACTATGACTGTACCTCGAGCACCTGATGTCCTAAGGACTTTGACTTCCATCACACCAATGCTCTCACTGACATGCATCACATCACACTCAAATGTGAAGATGCCTGCATGGTCATCATCCAAGATAGTCACTGTGGCCACGCAAGGAGAAGTCAGTATGGCCTTTGGGTATGGCAAATTGTTGAGCTCGGCAGGTTCTTCAGTTTCAACCACACGGAGGTTACTAAGCCGCACGAAGAAATGCTCATCTTCCTCAAAGATGTCATCATCGATGATCCCCACAGAGAACTCCTTCTGGGTCTCCCCTGACTTCAAGACCACAGTTCCCTCTGTGAACTCGTAGTCAGCACCAGCATTGGCAGAGCCATCCTCCGTTTTGTAGTCCACATAGAGGGTCTTGGACATGTCGCCCCCTTTCCGCACCACCGTCAGGAGGACAGCGCCACAGTTCTCAAGACATTGGTAGGAGCAAGGATCGAAATAAACTTTGGAGATGAATTCCTCAGGTTCATCTGCCTGCACCTCATGCAAGCTGGTGCTTTTCTTGGCTTGTTCGGCCGCATGCTTTTTCAGAATGTTGCCAGCTCCAGTCATCATTCTGGTAGCTTGGATGCGGTAAAAGGCTCTGCTCTTTTGCTGGTGAGATAAAGCATAGTAGTTGGCCATCTCTACCAGCTGATCCAAGTCCTTTTCTGGGTGCTTTTGCTTCAGATCCTTGAGGATCCGGATCATTTCTTTGCGAGATTCATCCACCTCTTTCCCATCCATAGTTACTAAATTTCCATCTGGAAAGTGGGAGTTCATCATCTTGCCATCCATTTCTATTCCCTTAGGGTGTTCACCTTCTGTCTCAATGATAATGCCTCTGTTCTTATCAGTACGATACTTTTTGTGCATGTACTTATAGAAGAGCAGCCTTCTATCTGCCACCCAAGCCAGGAGGACACAAAGAGGGAAGAAGAACAGAGTGAGCAAGCCTTCCCAGACCTGCACCACGCCTGGAGAGAAGACGGCAAGGATCATGTACAACCAGATATAAGCAAAGATGCTCCATGCAGATGTGACAAAGAACACCCTCAGGTGTTTTATCTTTCTGGTTTCCCCATCTGGGATCACATAAACGCAGATGGCTATGATGATAAACATGTTGAAAGCCGCACTGCCAACAATGGTAGAGGGCCCCAGGTCTCCGGCTATGAATCCATGGCCACATACCTCTATCAATGACAGAAGAATCTCAGGAGCAGAAGAACCTAGAGCCATCAGGGTCAAGTTGGAAACAGTTTCATTCCAAACCCGAATGGTAGTCGTGGTGGTCTCCCCATTTGGTTTCTTCATTGTAATCTCTTTTTCTTGTGATGTAATGATCTCTATCGATGCCATGAAACGATCTGCAATGATGGAGACTCCGAGGAACATGTAGATAAGTGCCACAAAATAAACAATAACCCTGGCAATTTTGTCTCCAAGGGACGGGTTTTCTGGATACCATATTGGCAAGATAACACCCTCTTTGCAATCGTAAGATCCTGAGCACGAGCTGTTTTGTGCTGTACTTAGAGACTCTCCCGTTATGCCAGCATCCACCTGCAAACCATGCAAAAACAGCACAAAGGTAACCAGCCGAAAATGGAGGAAGGCTGAGGTGAGAGGCTGCAACCTTAACCACGCCATACACAAAATTTGACTTCCACTGTGTAGGTGCAACAGTCTTCCGAAAATGCCAAGTATCTGAAAGGAACAAAACAGAAATGGGGGGAAGCATGAGACAGAGGCAAACAAGATGTGATGTTCTCATATACGCACTTTAATACCTCACTGCTGAGGAGTTGTAGTAGAAATTCACGGGTTGTCTCTCCACCACTTAGAAAAAGGGTATTCACCAGTGGTAGAGACTTTTTAAATGTAAATCACGAAGAGTAATGCTATCTTTGAAGGTCAGATGCTGAACAGACAGAAGAACTGATAAACAAGTAACTGAGAGGGAAATTATTTATTTTAACCCAATTCTTGACCAACAATTTGTTTAATTTAGGGACCAAATACCCAGTTACAAGTCTCCCAATAGCTCAGTGGAGGTCCGTGTCAGATGAATTTATAATAAAATAAACTGGAGTTGGATCAGGGTGGTGCAAGGAACAAAGAAGTTACCTACTTCACATCTCCTTCCCCCCTCCTTACTTAAACGGGATGAAGTGGCTCAGGGGATTAGAGGGGACACAATTCGCACTATTTAATGCTGTTGAGTAGCCTGTATATGAAATCAGTAAGCGGGACTGAGGCCAGCAAACTAGGTGAGGTGTTCGCATGACCAAACTACTACCACAATTAGCACTCTTGTTGAGAATTTCAGTAGAAAGCCCGTGAGGGGGCCACTGAGATGAACATTCTCTCTTCCGCGAGAAGAGGTGCCTCCAAGTCGGGGTAGATACGTTGTCAGGGGACTGTGGCACACCACTGTCACTACTACTACCACCATGATGTACCTAGGCTGTGCATAGATGACTCCACTCTCCAGGGCCATCAGTGTGCCACTCTTCAGTACCACTAAATTCACACCAAAATTTAGAAAAACAAAACAAAAAACAAGAACTTGGTAATGCTCTGCTGAAAGGCTTGATAATACCAGAGCCAGAAAGAGCTACACCACTGAACCCATATACAGCAGCAAAATTCAAGTACCCAGTGACATTCCAATCAATCGATTGATCGATAGGTGTGTGGGCGTCTCTTTTCAAGTTCTGTATAAAGTAAAAATTGCCTCCCCCCTAAACTAACCAGGAAACATAACCGGGTGGAAGAATTAGGTACATCACATACCAGGCCCACCTACAGTATTTTGCTACTCATTGCATTATATGCTAGTAGACTTTCTATTTGTTAACAACTGGGTTTAAACAGTACACACTGCCATAAAACAGGCTGTTCTCTTTCAGTCACAGTATGCTTTCTGAGGCATTTGGGTAACATGGTTAGTTAATCTACTATGGGCCCTGTGAATCTGAACACAATTTCACATGGAATCTCAATCTTAACAGTAGGATTTTCAAAAGCACCTAAGAGTCTTAGGAACACATGTCCATTGGACTTTCAATCTCCACTGATTTTCAACGGGACTTGTATTCCCAAGTCACTCAAGGGCAGATTTTTAAAGGCATTAAAACCCAACCACAAGTTCCTCGAGTGGCTAGAGAACATTGTGTCTATTCCAGGCAGCACTTTAATGTTACTGGAGTGAACAAATGCATTGCAAATGGCTATTTTATCACCATCATCTTGTTGTGTCACTCACTTCTTTCCAAAAGCAGGCACAATCTCTCTGAATCTACAAAAATGTTTTTAACATCTAGATAAGAATCTAGAGAGACAAGCAAAATAGGAAGGAAAGAATGAACAAAGACTGCAAATGAATAAAGACATCCTTGACAAAGCTCAGCGGAGAGCAGAGAACTGATTATGCAGTATCAGAACCACAAATCCATATCACACCCCCTTAGCATGGAAAAAGATGGAAAGAAATAAACACCTCTTTGATGCTACCCGGATTAATTCAAAAGTGACAGATTCTCCCCAGCTTGCTCTCTCTAAAGCCTTATCTTTCTGTTTCTCTTTTTAACATGTGGCTGGTATATGGTGCCTGATTGATAGACTCAGAGATGAAAGTATCCATTGAACAGGCACAGTACAGGCAGTAACCATGCCAGCTCCCCATGCTGCTTTGTCAAGATGTCTCAATGGGAGTCTGTCTAATGAGATAGGAAGTGTCAGTATCTGCTAGGAATGGTCTAGATTTACTTGGTCCTACCTCAGCGCAGGAAGCTGGACTAGATGCCCTTTCAAGGTCCATTCCAGCCATACACCGCTATGGTTCTATTTATCTACCTTATGTAGCCCTAATGGCTTCTATTGCAGTTCATCCCTCATCCCATTTTCAGAAGAAGTCACAAGGTGGGTGAAGTAATACCTTTTACTGGTCCAACTTCTGATGGTGACAGAGACAAGCCGTCTCTCACCAACAAAAGTTGATCCAACAAAATATATCACCTCATCCACCTTGTCTCTCTAATATGCTGAGACCAACACAGCTACAACTACACTGCATTTTCTAAAGTGACTTAGGTGTCTCAGTAAGTCAGAGTATCATACATACACTGTATTAGCAATGACACTTCCTTCCCTCGAATCAATCACTGCTACCCCCAGACTCCTCCTCTGTGGTCTGACCCTCTTCTGTAATTAACACTATTCTGAGACTTTGCCAGCCACTATTTTAAAAAAATATTCAATAATGGATCATTATACTGATTATTCCTCAAACTAACTGAATGAGATTTCTAAAGCAACCTCTTTTGTTGGTAGCTTCTATTTACACTTTTGGATTTCCAAACCTAGCCTCTGGTTCCAAAATAAAAACACAAGCTCGGCAATATATTTCTGCCCCTTTTTCACTAACTGTTGCAATGAGCCCTGTTCACATTAAGCAGAAGTCAAAATCATTTTCAAAGACAGTGTAACAAGTGACCCAATCCTGCCATCCTGAAAGAGACAAAATTCCCCAGTGAGATCCAAAGGAATTTTGTCTGCATGGGGACTGCAAGATGAGATCTTAATACGCTTTCAATAACATAACAGTTTTAAGTTAAACAGTCTTCAAACCGCAAGACAGCATTCTCCATAGCCCTCTGGGAACCAGAGTAAAAGAGCTTTGCAACACGACACATTTACTATATTTTTAAAATCTTATATTAATAAAACATTAACGTAAATATTAAACATTCATAGGTCAGGAAATACAAAAGTTAACATTCTCTTTGCAACCATAAGTCACCTGAGTTGCTTATGCAAGATCCAATTTTGCCCTCAGATACATCTAGGCAACTCAAATTGAAATCACTGAGTTGCCTGTGCTTCTCTGAGAGCAGAATTTGGCCAGTTGTATATTAAACCAAATACAAATAACATTATACTGACACAAATAGAACAGAATACTCTGTTACAAAGAAAACCTTCACTTATAAACTGCAACCCTTATATATTACTCTCACAGTTCCTGGCCAAACTGCCTTGGCTGAGACCCTTCTCCAGTCCCCCAAGTACATCGCTTTCACGTGGCAGGCCCAGGCCTCCACTTCTTTATGGGGTGGAATTTCCTGATCCAACCACTGTCTCTAAGTTACAGCCCTCTGGGTGCCAACTGTGACTAATTCACAGGGTCCAACTGGGCTAGACTTTGCCAGGGTTTCTCTAGGAGCCTGTGTCAGCACACATTTGCAATGAGTCAGAAATAGCTTCTTCAAAACCAAGCAGGATTTATTGTGCCCATAAGGCATTTTGTGCTTAGAGAAGTGGATTTAAACTAAAGAGACCTACAGGCACATTCCCTTACCTACACTTTGTCTCTCTATCGGTAGTTCAGGTGAGTTGGGAGAAGACTACACTGCTTGCAGGATTCTCCCTCTGTCTCTGAGGATACCTCTCCACAGCAGCTGGGAGCATGCTTCCCAGCCCGGGCAGACAGACATGCACTAACTTTGCTCAAGCTGATGCACTAAAAATAACTGTGTGGCCATGGCAGCATGAGTGGGAGCTGTTGTATTAAGACAGATGGAATAGATGCACCCAAAGAGTCAAAGGTGTTGTTAACAAAACCCTGAAACTATCCAACATTAAAACAGTTTTAAACAAGATTTGGGATTTGGTATATGGCAGGGTTTCTCAAAACAGGGGTCATCGCTTCTGTAGGGAAAGCCCCTGGCGGGCCGGGCCAGTGTGTTTACCTGCCCTGTCTGCAGGTCCGGCCGATCGCGGCTCCCATTGGCCCAGAGTGCATTTAGCTGCCTTTCTTGTCACATGCTTATAGCAGTTTTGCAAAATATGCAGTCTTGGCCGACTAATCCAGACACTACAGAAGGAAAAAGAAGAGAGCTAGGCAAGAGAAGAAATAGGAAATAAGGAAGGAAAGGGAGAAGAGACTGTCTCACAGCCCAGGTGGTGGTCGGGATTTAGCTGAAGCCAGTGTCATTTGGGTTCCAATCTCTATGGCCCGATCTGGCAGGATGTCTCTCAGGATTAGGACAAAAAAGGCACAGGGGGGTCACGCTGGATTCTAGGATCCCAGGAGATCGAGAGGGTGGCAGCATGATGGTGAAACTCACTCCTTCCCTCTCTCATCTTTTAGTCAGCCAACATTATGGTAGCTAGTTTTTCCCCCTAAAGTTTCTTTTTGAGGACCCCAAAAGGGAGTGATTGGTGGAATAACCCATCCCCTCATCATTTTGTCCAGCAATTAGGGCTAATTTCCAACACACCAGTTTTGGTTCATTGATTTCCAGTCCTACACTTTTCTTGTTTACCAGGCATGATTTTCACGCAGTCCCTGAGTTACGTCAGTGGGCCTTTATTTGGACTAATTCAATCTGTCTTCCTTTTTGCATGTTTCCCCTATCAACATTTGTTGTTACAATAACCTATAACATTTCATGAACTTTCATTCACTTTTTACATTGAGTTCACAATAAGGATAAATATATAGGCCCAATTATCACAACACAGCTCAGAATAGCCGCCTGTGTATGGATCCAAAGGGTCGGCCAAGTTTGTACTTGGGTAGTTATCCTGAGCCACCAGCCATGTTGCTGCACCCACACTACTATTTTTAGCACGTGAACTCGAGCAAAGCCAGGGTCTCTCTTGATCCTAAGTTTGGGAAATGTAAAACACACTAGCTTGGATGGATCTAACTAGGTAACGTTCCCCCCTGCCTTCCCCAGTTGATGACCCAGCCATTGCTATATTCACTCTCTTGAAGCTGGGTACTTGAAAGGCTCTCTGATCCTTGTCATTGTTTTACCTTTCCTGCTGGGTCCCCTAAGAGCCCCTTTACAGCCTCCTTTGATTGAACTCTGTGCATTCAGCCATGCACAACTGAACTGGGAAACTAAGCCACGCACAACATTAATAAGAAATAATACAGACATTTTCCCAGTTCATCACTGTTAACAGTAACATAAATACTCCCCAGTATTTATTTTCCTTGGCTTTTTGCTGTTTAAGTAAAAGAAAAAAAGAGTAAACACTACTCTATGATTTCACTATGTAGCACCATCCTGACATAGTAAAAAAAAATTGACACAGCTACTATTTTGAACTCCATGGTGAAACAGAAGTGCAAAACCACATCCGCTCTACAGTATCTCATAATGATTATCTGTATTTCTCAATTCCATTATCTCAGATAATACTGTAACTCTAAACTTTTGTACCATACATATGGAAATCCACAAAATTACAGTTCCATTATTTGAGTGTTTATTTAAGACCAGATTCTGATCCTCTCAATCACACCGAGTAATTACTCCTTGAGTAACCCTATTGATTTCAATAGGACTAATTGGAGAATACAATACTACTTGCTATGAGTAAGGGTATCAGAAACTGGCCCTTGTTTTGCTAAGTGCCCTGGAACATAAGCCTAAATCAGAGTTAGCCACTTGGGAAATTTCAGTGAGTCAGTTTCTGCCATTTCTAAATTATGCAGGCAAGCACAAACACTCATTGGGCCAAATCGTCAGCAGGAATAAATCAATATAACTCCATTGAAATCACTATTCAAGCGATATAAAGAGTAACAAACTGCATAAATGGTGAGTCCGAATGATTTAAAATTCAGTTTTAAATCATCAAGAGGGTGACAAGTAACAGCGGTAAGCATTTGTAAAGAATATGATAGCTGAAGAAGTGGATCGCTTGGGGAATTGATAATGGACTATTGAGGCAACTCTACGTATTTTGCCGCCCCAAGCACAGCAGTCAGGCAGCCTTCGGCGGCACGCCTGCGGGAGGTCCGCTGGTAATGCGGATTCGGTGACATGCCTGTGGGAGGTCCGCCGGTCCCACACCTTTGGTGTACCCGCTGCTGAATTGCCATCGAAGTCGCGGGACCGGCGGACCTGACTGCCGCCCTCACAGCAACCAGTGGTGCGCGCACACACACACACACACACATCCGCAGCTTGCCACCCCAGGCACACACTTGGTGCGCAGGTGCCTGGAGCCGCCCCTGCGGACTATTAAAATCTTTTATCATTGCTAGTTTACAATCCACCTTGTTTGAAAGTAACCAAAAGTTGGTGCCATCTGACAGCAGCCCAGGTGACCTGGAATGTTTGTCTCAGACCAGTTGCTACTGCACAAAACCACAATTGGCCCATTGTGTGTGTGTGGTAAACCCAGGACAAACAGCTACGGGGGGGGGGGGGGAGGGGAATTAGTCCGAGGGGGTTAAAAGACCTCTCCCTATCCACTGAGGAGAGATAACCATGGGAAAATAAGGTTCAACTGGAAAAGGGGTTACCAGGGAACTAATTAGGTTCAGCTGGCTCCAACTGCTTGAGACCTTTTTAAACCCTCCCTTGCATGGAAGGCGGGCCGGGGGGGAGGTGAGAGAAGCAAGGAAGCTGCCAGTAGACTAGATGCAGCAAGACACCAAACCCTTCCAGGAAGGAAGGTTGCATTCCCTCCCCAGAAGGAAAGGAAAACAAGCACAAGGGACTGACTGAGGAAAGGAATAGCCAGACCGTGTGCTACTTATAAGAATTTGCCTTGCCCAAGCCTGTGTCTCCAAGGCTAAAAGGACTGAGCCTGCTGAGGAGAAGAAGGTACTTTGCCACATGTGGTACTCTTAACAGAAAGCTCAAGGACTGAATGGTTCGTAAAATCTGAACTCCTGCTTTCTCCCAGAGAGATGATTTCTGTGGGTCAGTGTTAGGGCATGTCAGGAGGGCAGTGAGCGGAAGCTGGCACTGGTGGTGTTTCTGTTCTGTGGACAGAGGACTTCAGTCCAAGTCCTGCTCTACATTATGAGTTTAGGTCAAATTTAGCAGCGTTAGATCGATTTAACCATGCACCCGTCCACACGACAAAGCCATTTTTGTTGACTTAAAAGGGCTCTTAAAGTCGATTTCTGTACTTCTTCCTGATGAGGGGATTAGCGCAGAAATCGACCCTACTGGGTCGAATTTGGGATAGTGTGGACACAATTTGACAGTATTGGCCTCCAGGAGCTATCCCAGAGTGCTCCATTCTGACTAATCTGGACAGCACTCTTAACTCAGATGCACTGGCCAGGTAGTCAGGAAAAGCCCTGCGAACTTTTGAATTTCAATTCCTTTTTGGCCAGCGTGGCGAGCTGATCAGCACAGGTGATCATGCAGAGCTCATCTGCAGAGGTGACCATGCAGTCCCAGAATCACAAAACAGCTCCAGCTTGGACTGAACGGGAGGTACTGGATCTGATTGCTGTATGGGGAGATGAATCCATGCTAAAAGATGAAATGCCAAAACATTTGAAAAAAATCTCCAAGGGCATGAAGCACAGAGGCTATAACAGGGACCCGCAGCAGTGCCACGTGAAACTTAGGAGCTGAGGCAAGCCTACCAAAACACCAGAGAGGCAAATGGCCACTCTGGGTCAGAGCCCCAGACATGCTGCTTCTATGATGAGCTGCATGCCACTCTAGGGAGTGCCCCTACAACTACCCCAGCCCCGTGCGTGGACTCTGTCAATGGATTCTCACACAACAGGGATGCGGATTTTGGGGACAAGGAAGATGAGGAGGAAGAGGCGGTTGAAGATAGTGCACAGCAAGCAAGCAGAGAAACTGTTTTCCCCAACAGACAGGAACTGTTTATCACCCTGGAGCCAGTACCCTCCCAACCCACCCAAGGTGGGCTCCCAGACCTGGAAGGCAGAGACGGGACCACTGGTGAGTGTACCTTTGTAAATATAAAACATGGTTTAAAAGCAAGTGTTTTTTAATGATTGATTTGCCCTGAGGACTTGGGATGCATTCACGACCAGTACAGCTACTGGAAAAGTCTATTAATGTGTATGGAGATGGAGCGTAAATCCTATAGGGACATTGTGACAGTGCACCCCATAAGGCTTTATGGGGGGCGCTTATAAATGTATGTATGATATAACTGGAATAGGGTTTTGCTACATATGCCATGTAACACATCTATGTAAAGATCTACTGGTTATGTTCATCCTAGTTATATGCAGGTACCATTTGTGTGTTCAAAGTTATGAACATTGGCTATATACTTGCTTGATTTCTAAGTAGCCTTAGTTAGAACATTTGGTCACTTCTTGGGAAAGGAATGTGCAAGTTAAGTGCTCAGTCAGGAAGCACTTAACAGACAAAAGAGCTTGGAAGACTCCAATCCACATAAGAAGTCTACCTGAGGACGTTCAAAGTAGCATGTGGGTAATGGCTGCTACCTGCAAGTCCTGAGTCATGCATGGGCATGTGACTTGCCCATGTGATTCCGAATCTCCATTTTGTGACAGGATTCTACACAGGGGGAGGAAGGTGTGTCTACCCAGAAGAGAAAGTCTATTTAAACCCTGGGGAGACCCTTCCATTTTGTCTTCAGCTGGCTAAGGAGGGAGCCTCTCCACCCCCGAGGATACTTGAACGAAACTGGAACAAAGGACAGTAACTACAGGGGGTGAGAGTGATTGCTGGACCCAGGCTAAAAGGAGATTAGCCTGCAAAAGGGAGCATTCTGGAACTGGTGAGGATCTTATCGGTATTCAGTTTGATTAGACATAGATTTGCGCATTTTATTTTAATTTTGCTTGGTGACTTACTTTGTTCTGTCTGTTACTGCTTAGAACCATCTAAATTCTACTTTCAGTATTTAATAAAATCACTTTTTACTTATTAATTAACTCAGAGTATGTATTAATACCTGGGGGAGCAAACAACTGTGCATCTCTCTCTATCAGTGTTATAGAGGGCGAACAATTTATGAGTTTACCCTGCATAAGCTTTATACAGGGTAAAACGTATTTATTTGGGTTTAGAGCCCATTGGGAGTTGGCCAGCTGAGTGCTAAAGACAAACACACTTCTGTGAGCTGCTTTCAGGTAAACCTGCAGTTTTGGGGCAAGTAATTCAGACTCGGGGCTTTGTTGGAGCAGACAGGAGTGTCTGGCTCAGCAAAACAGGGTACTGGAGTCCTGAGCTGGCAGGGAAAAGAGGAGCAGAGGTAGTCTTGGCACATCAGTTGGCAGCTCCCAGGGGGGTTTCTGTGATCTAACCCATCACAGACAGACATCTCAATGAAGCTCTCCTGGATGCACTACCAAAGCCTTTGCAAAAGGTTTCTGGGGAGGGCAGACTTATTCTGTTCTCCATTACCATGCCAGGCCAGTAGCACGTAGTCTGAAATCATTGCATGACAAAGCATGCCAGCGTATGGTCCCGGTGTTTGCTGGCATTCAAGCAACATCTGTTCTTTATTTCTCTGTGTTATCCTCAGGAGAGTAATATCATTCATGGTCACCTGGTTGAAATAGGGGAATTTTATTAAGGGGACATTCAGAGGTTTTGAAACCACTCCCAGATGTTATGAAGGTTAAAGAATCGAAAAGACTGTGGCTTACCATGTCTGCCTGCAAGCCAAATTCTGTTGCCGGCTGGCCCTGCATGTGTGATCTCTCACACCAAACCGGCAGGCCCTCAATATAAGAGGCAAAATGTGACCTTGTAAAGAAAGCACATGTGCTACGTAATGTTTAACAGCTTGGTTCACCTTGAACGAGTCTACCCATTGTTCTCTAAAATGTGTCTTTTTAAATACTACTCTCCCTTTTTTTTCCTCCTGCAGCTGCAAATGTTTCAACACTGCCCGCATCATCTCCATCCCAGAGGCTAGTGAAGATTAGAAGGCGAAATAAGCGCACTCGTGATGAAATGTTCTCTGAGCTCATGCAGTCCTCCCACACTGAAAGAGCCCAGCAGAATGTGTGGAGGCAGACAATATCAGAGTGCAGGAAAGCACAAAATGAACTCAAGGACAGGAGGGACGCTCAAGAGGACAGGCGGTGGGAGCAAGAGGAAAGGTAGCGGGATCATGATAGGTGGCGTCAGTGTGATGAAAGGAGGCAGGAAGCAATCCTCAGGCTACTGGAGAATCAAACTGATATTCTCCGGCGTATTGTTGAGGTGCAGGACATGCAGCAGGAGCACAGACCACCGCTGAAGCCCCTGTGTAACCAACAACCCTCCTCCAAGTTCCATAGCCTTCTCACCCAGACGCCCAAGAGCACAGTGGGGGGGCCTCCAGGCACCCAACCACTCCACCCCAGAGGACTGCCCAAGCAACAGAAAGCTGGCATTCAATAAATAAGTTTTGAAGTGCAGCATGGCCTTGTCCTTCCCTCCTCCCCCACCCCACCCAGGCTACCTTGGCAGTTATCCCCCCATTTGTGTGACGAATTAATAAAAAATGCATGAATTTGAAACAGCAATGACTTTATTGCTTCTGCAAGCGGTGATCAAAGGGGGGAGGGGAGGGGAGGGCAATTGGCTTACAGAGAAGTAGAGTGAAACAAGGGGGCAAGTTTTCATCAAGGAGAAACAAACAGAACTTTCAGACCATAGCCTGGCCAGTCATGAAACTGGTTTTCAAAGCTTCTCTGATGGGCAGTTTGCCCTGCTGCGCTCTTCTACCTGCCCTGGTGTCTTGCTGCACCAACCTCCCACAATGCCATAAAGTCTCCCCCTTCTCTCACAGATATTGTGGAGCATACAGCAAGCAGTAATAACAATGGGAATATTGGTTGTACTGAGGTCTAACCGAGTCCGTAAACTGCGCCAGCGCGCTTTTAAACATCCAAAGGCACATTCTACCACCATTCTGCACTTGCTCAGCCTATAGTTGAACAGCTCCTGACTACCGTCCAGTGTGTATGTATATGGCTTCATAAGCCATGGCATTAAGGGGTAGGCTGGGTCCCCAAGGATAATTATAGGCATTTCAACATCCTCAGTGGTTATTTTCTGGTCTGGAAAGTAAGTCCTTTCTCCAGCTGTTCAAACAGACCAAAGTTCCTGATGATGCAAGCGTCATGTACCTTTCCCGGCCATCCCACATTGATGTTGATGAAACGACCCTTGTGACCCACCAGTGCTTGCAGCACCACTGAAAAGTACCCCTTTTGGTTTATATACTGGTGCCTTGGTCCAGTCCCATGATAGGGATATGTGTTCCATCTATCGCCCCACCAGAGTTAGGGAATCCCATTTCAGCAAAGCCATCCACCGTGACCTGCACATTTCCCAGAGTCACTCCCTTGAGAGCAGCAGCTCAGTGATTGTGTTGGCTACTTGGGTCACAGCAGCCCCCATGTAGATTTGCCCACTCCGAATTGATTCATGACTGACCGGTAGCTGTCTGGTGCTGCAAGCTTCCAGAAGGCTATCGCAACTCACTTGTGAACTGTGATTACTTAGTATTCTTGCGCTTCATGGCAGGGAAAAGCAAGTCACAAAGTTACATGAAAGTGCCGTTTCATATGCCAAAGTTTTGCAGCCACTGGGAATCATCCCAGACCTCCAACACTATGCGGTCCCACCAGTCTGTGCTTGTTTCCCGGGCCCAGAACTGGTGTTCCATGGCATGAGCCTGCCCCATTGCCACCAGGATGGCCAAATTGCTGGGGCCTGTGCTTTGAGAGAAGTCTGTGTCTATGTCCTCATCACTCTCGTCACCGCGCTACCATCGCCTCCTCGCCTGCTTTTGCGGGTTCTGGAGCTGCATACACCGCAGGATAATGTGCATCATGTTTACAGTGCTCGTAACTGCCGCGGCGATCTGAGCGGGCTCCAAGCTTGCCATGGTATGGTGTCTGCGCAGAAAAAAGGCACAAAACGATTCTCAGCCGTTGCTCTCACTGAGGGAGGGGCAACTGATGACATGGCTTACAGGGTTGGCTTACTGTACTGTTCCCACAGTCGCCGCCACCCATTGGAATTCTGGGTTGCACTCCCAATACCTGATGGGGCAAAAACATTGTTGCGGGGGGTTCTGGTTACATGCCATCACCCCCTCCCCATGAGAGCAATGGCAAAAAATCATTTCTCGCCTTTTTTCCTGGGTTACCCATGCAAACGACATACCACGGCAAGCATGGAGCCCGCTCATCTCACTATCACTGAATCTCTCCTGGGTGCTGCTAGCTGATGCGGTACTGCAGTGCTACACAGAAGCATCCCCTTGCCTTGCCCTGCGGACGGCTGACGGTACAATATGACTGCTAGCCATCATCGCCGTCCCGTGAGTGCTCCTGGCTGACCTTGGTGAGGTTGGTCGGGGGCTCCTGGGCAGACATGGGTGCCCCCTGACCAGCCTCAGGTCGGCAGTGCCTGGAAAAAAATGGGAATGACTCCAGGTCATTCTCTTCTTTAAGTTTCATCTCATGGAGATTCAGTCCTGCCTGGAATATCATACCAGCTGGAGGCTTCTGCCTCAGGCTGCTCTCCCAGTTGGCAGCACCGCGCAGTCGGACCTATCCCAGCCTACCCCTTGCTCCCATGGCTCATGAAGCCTGGACAGTAGTAAGGAGCAGTCCAACTATAGGCCGAGCAAGTTAGAATGGTGGTTCACTCTACTTTCCTATAAGCCAACCGCCCTCCCCTCCCCTCTCTGATCTCCGCTTGTAGAGGCAATAAAGTCGTTGTTGTTTCAAATTCATGCATTCTTTATTAATTCATCACACAAATGGGGGGATAACTGCCAAGGTAGCCCAGGAGGGCTAGGGGGAAGAGAGAAGCACAGAGGTGGGGTAGCTGTAGGGGCACCCCCTAGACTGGCATGCAGCTCATCATAGAAGCGACATGTCTGGGGCTCTGACCTGGAGCACTCGTTTGCCTCTCTGGTTCTTTGGCAAGCTTGCCTGATATGCCAGGCAGGATTGAATCTCCATTGGACGAAACTTAAAGAAGGGAATGACCTGGAATCACTCCCATTTATGTCCAGGAGCCCCCGACCGACCTCACCGAGGCCAGCCAGGAGCACCCATGTCTGCCCAGGAGCCCCCGACCGACCTCACCGAGGCCGGCCAGGAGGACCCATGTCTGCCCAGGAGCCCCCGACCGACCTCACCGAGGCCGGCCAGGAGGAAAAATTTACTGAGAAGCGTCCGCGGACTCAATAGTAATGGCACACCACATACGACTATCAAAATCGAGTTTCTAAAAAATGTCGACATATTATAATCAACCTAATTCGTTAGTGGTAGAATACCCTAAGTCTGGCAGTTCAGTCCCCTAAAAAGGTCTTTGTAGACTGTAATACCTTTCAAGTCAATCCGCTGATAAGGTTGTTCATCCAGGACCCCCAAGAAAACAACGGAAACAGATTTGTGGACTGCAACTTCCAGCAGTAGCGTAAGGTGGAGTTCATCCTTTGTCTGACTCTCAGGTTCTTGAAGTTGAGGTAGAGGCAGCAAATCCGTTTAAGCTCCGTCATGTAAAATTCGGAATGAAAGAAGATGAGCTGCTGATGAACCTGTGCAAGACGCAGCTTCTCGCAACAGGCGGGCTCCAC
>NC_133772.1:84868540-84884439 GCF_003597395.2 Chelonoidis abingdonii
AGGCCCCAGCACGCCAAGCGCATGCTTGGGGCGGCATGCCACGGAGGGCACTCTGTCGGTCGCCGGGAGAGTGGCAGGCAGGGAGCCTTCGGCAGCATGCCTGCGGAGGGTCCGCTGGTCCCGCGGCTCCGGTAGACCCTCCGCAGGCATGCCTGTGGGAGGTCCACCGAAGCCACAGGACCACCGGACCCTCCGCAGGCACGCCTGCAGGAGGTCCACCAGAGCTGCGGGACCGGCAGAGCACCCCTCGTGGCATGCCGCCGTGCTTGGGGCGGCGAAATGTCTAGACCCGCCCCTGCTCTCCAAATAGCCATTTCAATGAAATGCAGGTTGTAAATGCACTGAGAATAGCTGAAAATAGGCGAGTATACCAAGTAAGAGGGGACACTTTCACACAGATCAGCTCTCTTGCTAAAAGTATGTGGACATTATGCATAAAAGTAACTCTGACACTGAACTTTAATTTACATGTGCAATTACCATGATTGTACTGCAAATTACATGATTACGCACATAGATTTTCACATGTACAATTTGAAAATCTGAGTCTAAAGTGTTAATAGCACTAACTGCACTGCTCAGAACACGTAATTGTTTAAGAATTGATTTATTGTATAGTATCAAATACCAGTGTAACAACAGATTGTTAATATCTCCCTGTTGATATCCTTTACCTTTATAACATCAGACATAATGTGCACACAATTCAACGGCTGTAGGGAAAGAGATACCAGGTAAAGTGTCCACCACAGAGCAGAATAAAAAAAAAAGCATAGGGGAAAGAAAGCCAGAAGCTGCAATATAAATGGGTGAGCTCAATGGCTAGCATTCAATACCAAGACTCTAGAATGGTTTTCAGCTATTTTGATCGGGGGCGGGGGGCAACGTGGGGGAAAATTCCCCATTCTGCAGTAGCTGACAACTCTTACCAACAAATGTTTTCAAGACCAGTTCTTGGGAAATATTTTTGGACAAAAGCCCAACTGTAGCAGGGATAGGGCCTCAAAGATCTTGTCACTTTAAATCTGGGACAGGAAATTAACTAGGGGGACTAGACAGTAGGTATTTCTGTTATTACAGTAGTGAAATTTGAGAAGACTCAGGGCTTGTCTACCTCAGGTTTTTTCCCCACTGGTATAGCAAAACTCATGCAGCTATGCCCGGAAAAATATACTCCTGACACAGATGCCCTACCCAAGTGTAAATAATTACTTGCATGTGAGCTTTTTCTCCCACACTATCTAACTTGCTTCACACTTGTTTCCCTGTGAAAGACTGCCAACCACTAAATCCATGCAGGCATCTGCCAAACAAAAAAAGCAAATCAGCTTTTTCTGCCTGAAGACAGCAGGTAAGTGCTGGTTGCTCTCCACATGCTAACACAGCCATAGCCAGGTTGCTCTTCTCAAACGAAAATAAAGTCATTCTCTCTCATTCATGCTGTGGAACAGCTCTGCTAACAAAAGCAAGTGTAAATTTGAAGGGACTCTACCACGCCCTTTGCTGAATGGAGCTGGGGGTGGGGAAAGAAGGAATCTTCTGAAGCTAGCACAGCCAGAGAACATGTACTCCAGCAGGGAACTGTGGTGCCCTTCACCTCCTGCTTAGATAATGCACTTTCTACGCCGAACTATTATTTTTCACAAGGAGGCTACATGTTCACTTTACCTCCTGAGTAGGCTGCTAAATAGAACAGGAGAGCTACAAATAACGAGTCAAAGCCTAGAGTCCATACTGACTCATCACTCAGGCAAAACTCCCATTAAACTTCACAAGGGCAGTTTTGTCTGGGCTTAGAACCTAAATCACAGCAGGATGAATGAGACACCCCATCCCCCACAAAAAACAAAGCAACTGAGAACATTCAGATCCATATGAATCCACACTCACGTGCCAGATTTGTAAGGAGGCCCTTTCTATTGTACATACGTGTTGGGATATTTCAAGTCACATTCAGAATTTCGCATTGGTGACAGATGCCAGACTGACACACTTGCACACTGAAGTCCCATGTTTAGCAACAGAACAGCTACAGTACAGGCTGCTGCAGTGCAAGTTTCCGCCACATTACCCCACCTCTCGCCCCTTCAGGGCAGGAGTAAGTTTGGTCTCAGTAACAGAGCCGGTCAAATTTGTTATCAAATCTTTTTGTCCTCATGAAAAAAAAAAATGGATTTTTGACTAACCAGAAATTTTCCTGAGAAAATCTGGTTTTACTGAAGTTTCTCAGATTTTCATCAAAAAACTGAAACTCAAATAATTCAATTTTCAACACCCCAAATCTTCAATTTTTTCCACAAACCCCTCAAAATTCTACAAAAAAAAGTGTAGAAAGAAACAAAATATCCAAAGTTTTTCATTCGAAATAAAATACATTTTCAACCAGCTCTACTCAAAGGCTATTTGATTCTAGGCCTCACCACTAGGGCAATCAACAAGAGTGCCAGCTAAGGCTTGTCCAGGTTAGAAAAGCTGGACCAGAGTAAGTACATATTGTTGCACCAGTGCCAATTTTTTAAACATAGACCAGGTCTTAATGACAAAGGTGGTGGTGGACACAGGTCTACTGGGAACTAGACTGAGATCTACCAGCGCATTTCAAATAGGCCACCCAGCCATGAAATGTCATGGATTTTGCTCCTTACCTTCCTGGGCTGTATTTGAATCAGCGACCTACAGCAAGAAAACCTTCAAATTTCATTATCAGTCCCCCACCATATCCCCCCTTAGTCTGGCTCCTGAGGAAAGTCACAGCGGGAAACAGTAGGTGGCCGTTGCTTGTCATTGCTTTGTGTTCCACAGTAAATGTGCCAAAACCCAGGGCTTTATATAGCAACACATTTAGTTGTCTACAAAAATAACCCCCCCGAATGTGTGTTAATACCTCCTCCCTTTCCTTCAAAATAAGATCATGCACAAAAATTATGACGTGAGGGGTTGTTTTGTTTTTATGACTGTGGCCAATTCTTTAATATTCATGGGCCTGAATCTTGTTTCCACTATGACCCCTTACCATTGCTCCAGTACTATAAGGGATCTTAGTGAAAATGAGAACTGGAGCCTAATATTTGTCAAGAAAAATGCTGCCAAGTGTTAGGGGTATATTCTATGCTCAGACACTTTACACACCCGGAGAGGGTGAACTGGTACAGAGTCCAAGCCCACATACAGCCTGAAGCACTCCCAGAACACCCCTGGGCACTCAGACCCACGGCCATTTCTTCTGTGTTGTGATGTCCATGTACTCTGCATTCCATGTACTTGACGTTCCATCCCCTATACCCCATGATAGGGGATTGTAGTTCATTGCTTTCCAAGCTGAAAAGGGAGCAGCAGCAGCCCAGTACCTCCTGATCCTCTTCCAGGCTGTGGTGCAGACAGCAGCCTTCCTGGGTTTTCTCCCCCCTGGGCACAAAGCACGGCAGTGGAACAAAGACAAGCGGTTGCTGGAGGAGGCCACCATCAGGCTTCATGATGGCCCAAGCCAAGAGGGAATGTTAGACTCTTCACTGATTTTAGGTCCCCTTAGACCTTGACGGGGGAAAAAATTCCAGATGATCCTGCTGGCTACCAGAGCAGGTCCAGCTTCCAAGAGAGCAGCAGGAAGACGTAGGGGTGGGGAGAAAGTGTCCAGCCCCTATAAAACCGGGGAACAAGCAGAGCAGCTTCCAAAGTGGGGTATGGGTAAGCTGCTCACTGGAGAGAAGAACACTGTCAAGTTGGAGCGAGCCCATCCCGCAACAACACAGGAGACCACCTGAAAAAATGCAGGCACACCGCCTCCCTCTTAAAGGGAAGATCCATTAATAGTAGTTGCACATCTGAGGGAGGAATGGTTTATACGACCTGTATAAATATTTAAAGAACAAGGATGCAGGAATTAGAGGAACATCTGTGATTCTGTGGTTGCAGGGCTCAGCCATGTCCTTTAGAAAAGTAATATTTACACTGCAACCCATACTATGCCAAGAAAATGTGTGTGCTCTCTTTAGAGACTTCTGCATGTCTGTATTTTAACTCTTGCTGAAACTTTAGAATGTTTTTGATAGTGCTCAGTAGAAGAGATAGCAGAAATGCTACTCTCCTCATTGTATTGTTTCACAAATATATTGTTTTAAGTGTTGAAACAACAAAACTTTATATTTAGATTTATAAATTATTTAGGGCCACTCTAACCCGTGAAAAGCAACAGTATTTGGGTCCAATATGCATTTATTGTTTCTGGATTTATTTTTTTGGTTATATTATACTTACCAAGTGTGTTTTGCATCTCCTTTTAAGGGCTATTTCACATAGGGGATAACAACTTACTATAACCACCAGCAAACAGAATTACTCTCTTGGCTCAAGTGGGACAGCTCTATGTGGGTGTGATGGAGGCCCTAGGTTCAAAGCCTGTGTAACATGGGCAGCCACCTCCCAAGCACCCGTTGTAGCCAGAGGTCACTCTACAGCATCCTGCCTGTGTTCTCCCCTCCTCAGGGCCCTTGAAGTGTAAGATCTTAAAAGGTGGTTCAAACAGTCCCCACAAAGGTACATACTAGCCTTCTAGGCCTCAAAACCAATGTCGCTCTCCTGATTCATCCAAAACACAAACTTGCAGTCTTCGTCCCACTTGATCTTTATAGTCTCTCTCCTGCTCAGACAGACTCTCCCTCCGGCCTCCCTGCCGGAGGGGGCTTTCTCCCACTCTCTCTCCTGCTTCTTCAGTCCCCCACCCCCCGCATTGACTTGGGGCCCTGAAGGAGCCATTTTGCTCCCTACAGTGTTTACAGACATTGCTGCAATCTCCTGGGCTTCCCTCCTTCAGTGCAACTTCCTGCTCCTTTCATACAGGAATGGGGGATTTCTCTCAGGTATGATTTATCCAGTAATCAGGATAAACTTAGCCTCAGGTTTCTCAGCCCATGGGGCAAGCCACTCTGCCACTGAGCCATGGTGGGTGGTATTAGAATATAAAAACTACAATACTCACAGCTGAGTAGGCAGGTTGAATATACTTCTTGAGTTAAGGAAATTACAGTTTGACGTTCATTTGTAGTGGTTTAACTACAATAGCACATATGGGTGACAAAGTGATTGCTATGAATTTCCAGCCTTTGTTACAAGTTTGGAAGGCTCCATTACAGGAGTCAGATTTTCAAACACTTGTCCTTGTTACTGCACCTACAGTTATTTGTAAGCAGAAATGAAGCCTTTTTCATGTCTACGTACCTGACTGTGCCTGCAAACACTACTTTGACAGTCTACATTGCCAGGATTGAGGGGACAAGTGCATTCTTTTTAGAATGCTAGAAGTGCATCTCAATTTTAGAAGAAGTGTAGGACTGGAAGGGACCTCGAGAGGTCATATTGCCCAGTCTCCAGACTAAGGCAGGACTACATAATAACTAGACCACTCCTGACAGGTGTTTGTCCAACCTGTTCTTAAAAATCTCTAATGTTGGAGATTCCACAACCTCCCTAGGCAATTTATTCCAATGCTTAATCACCCTGACAGTTAGGAAGTTTTTCCTAATGTCCCACCTACCACTCTTGCTGCAATTTAAGTCCATTGCTTCTTGTCCTCTCCTCAACCTCCTGAGGATAACAATTTTACTCTCTCTTCCTTGTAACAACCTTTTATGTACTTGAAAACTGTTATGTTCCCTCAGTCTTCTCTTCTCCAGACTAAACAAACACAGTTTTTTCAATCTTTCCTCATAGGTCATGTTTTCTGGACTTTTAATCATGTTTGTCCCTCTTCTCTGGACTCTCTCCAATTTGTTCACATCCTTCCTGAAGTGTGGCGCCCAGAACTGGACACAATACTCCAGCTGAGGCCATATCAGCATAGAGTGGAAAGTAAGAATTACTTCACGTCTTTCTTACAACGCTCCAGAATTTGACTTGTGTTGGTCAAATTCTCAGTGGTGTAAATCAGAGTAGTCCCTTGTCTTATCTTCAATGGAGATAGGGTCATATCCAGCGCCACCTCTAGGCACCAGCACTCCAAGCATGTACTTGGGGCAGCACTTTCCAAGGAACAGCCCTGAGCAGAGGTGAGCTGCCGTGGTGGGAGGTGTGGGGAGGGCCGCAGGAAGTAACCCTGGGGGGGCAGAGGAACTACTCCCCCCCAGCTCACCTCTGCTCCACTGCTACCTGCTCCCCCGAGCACACCGTCGCTCCACTTCTCCCCCCCCCCGCCCAGGCTTGCTGCGTGAATCAGCTGTTTTGGGGAGGGGGGAGAAGCAGAGTGGCAGCAGTGCACTCAGGGGAGCAGAGTTAAGCTGCAGCAATGGGGGGTGAAGGGAGGGCCGCAGGAAGTAACCCTGGGGGGGGCGAGAGGAGCCGCTCCCCCTCAGCTCAACTCCACCTCCTCCCCCGAGCACGCCACCGTTCCGCTTCTCCCTCTTGCCTGGGAGAGAGGGAGGGAGAAGTAAGAGGGGAGATGCAGTGCGCCCTGGAGAGGAGGCAGAGCCGGGGATTTGGGGAAGGAGTTGGAATGGGGTGGGGAAGGGGCGGATTTGGGCTGGGGGGGGGGGCCCACAGGAAAATTTTTTTGCTTGGGGCAGCAAAAAACTTGGAGCCACTATAAACTGGTCTCTTGTCTCTTCCTCTCCCCTAACCTTCATTCCTATCTGTTGCGATCACTCTCTCTTTACAACCATTGACAGTGGATATTGTAATTGCACTTAGAGTTTTGTTGTTTTAATCTATCAATCACCAGGCCTCCTGGACCAAATCCTACTCTGGATCTTGCTAAAAACTGATGCTCTCTGAAAGTCCACCTAGTCTTATTCCACCCCGACAAGAGACATGAGCCCCAGTTGGAAACACACTCTGTGGGGTGCAAGAAGATCATCACCCTTCTTCAGATGCAGATCATGTCAAATGTCTTCTACCAGAACAATTTTCCACTGGAAAATGCTGATTCCATGGAACTTAAACATTCTGTGCAAACATGAAACCTGGCTGGCTTGTCAGCTTGGTTTCATAGCACCCTGCCTGGCTCTCCAGGCTTCCTGACTGCCTGCACCTACCCCCACCCCAAGATCCACAACACCCCTGCTGCCCACTTGCCAGGCTCCCACACTTCCCCCATTTTCCTCAGTTCCCTGGCTGGCTGGAGAGCAATCTGCCTGGATTGGGCAGACAGCTTCCTGGGTGGGCTGGCTCCCTGCCAGCCCAAATCATGGGTGGACAGGCTGCCAACCTCCCCAGACTGGCCACGTAGCCAAGAAGCTGTCTGGGCTGGCAAGGAGCAGCTGGGAAATTCCATTTTGGTTCTTCAAAAAAAATTTTTTTTTGAAAAATTCTGTATCTTGGCAAATTTTGACTTTTCATTCGCATTCAAAACAATTTTTTTCTCTAGAAATGTGAAATTTTCCTCAGGACAGAAATTCCACTTCTCATACTGCTCTATTTTCCTGGGTTGTGGGGAGAGAGAAGTGGCACCTCAATGGTGGGAAGAATAGGGTGATGGAAAGAGACTGAAAACAGGAAATTGAAGAGTGAGAAGGTTGATCTTTGGAAATATTCTACTGCTGCCAACAAAAAAGAAAAGCATTTTAGTCTTACTGTAAATTGAAGAGCTTAAAGAATTGTCTAAACAACAAGACACTGAAATGGTTAGCAAAGGTTCTGGCTAAGCCCAATTAGCAGGGATTTCTGAAGTACTGAAATTAGAGATGGAAGAAGCGTCTTCAATCACCATTCCCTAAACATAAGGTATTTTCAAGTACTTTGTCCAGTCCAATTTTAAGTTACTCAAGGAATGGAACTTCCACTACTTCCTTGGGTCACTATCACATGATTTAATTAACTCACAGGTTTGGGACCCTTTCCTTATATTTAGGAAGAAATTAAGAAAATTCATGCTACTGGGTCTCATACACATCTTGGTACACTCAACAGTTCTCCTCCCTACTTGAAATTCACACATACTTGTAAACAGCTGTTTCCTCCACAGTTATCCTTTGGCAAGGCCACACCTATTTTCATTTTTCCTTCATAAATGACCCCAGTCGGCCATTTAATCATTTGTCTTGATCTCTCATTTCTGTGTAATTGGTCATAACTCTACTATTATTCAAGTGCCCAGCATCTCAGATCCTGTTCCCTATGACATCAGCAACAAATCTCCCATCAATGTTAGTAGTGCAGAACCAGATCCTCAGAAAGGGAGCATCATTTCCCAGTTCCATGACAATGATGTCACTTATGCCTCGGCTTTTTTTTGGAGTCATACCATTCTGAAGCTCAGTCAAAATTGCTATTACTGTCATCCCACCGTCTATTTTGTCATTATTGCTTTCCTGCTTCCTCCCTCTCTCTGTACGTATATTTGGGTTTGGTGGTGATTTGGTGGTTATGATGATGTCCCAAATACACTGAACTGCAATTTTCCAGACAATCTTATTTTATTGTTGATATTTAAGAGATTTTTGTCCCCACTGCATGCCTATCTTCTTTGGTGCTTGGGTGATGGAAGACTGTCATCTTGGCCAACATGCCAGGGACTGAACGAGGGAACGCGCCCTAGCTAAAAACATGGGTCTCTACAGCTTAAACTGAAGAGTCAGGCTCTCAAACTGAGAATTGTAACACACTCAGATCCTCCCAAAAATACAGATCCAGGTCAAATGAAACATTTTGTGAATTTGTATCAAAGTCGCTGAATTGTTTCCTCAAGAAAGAAAAAAAGAAAAAAAAAGAAAAAAAAACACCTCCCAAAATTCTGAAGAAGTCCAAACATTTCATTTGGACATTTTAAAAATGAAACATTTCAACTTTTCTACCCAAATGACTTTTTCTTCAATTTTATTAAATATTTAAGGGGGGGGGAACCCCTCAAAAATGAAACGATTCATTTCAGGTCAAAGAAAACATCTCATTTGACATGAAATGACTTTTCCACGTTTTCAGTGTACCAAAATTAATATATTAATTAATGAATAAAATAAAATAAAAAATGGTTTCAGATCAACCTCCAATTATTACTACTTTATTTTTCAGTTTGGCCACCAAACCGAAAGATTAGTTATCCACACAGCTCCACCTCCCAGTTTACTATTATCTGCAAATTTAATTAGCTGGTTTAGCCCCTCTTCCAGATCATTAAACCAGATGTTAAAACTGGTTCTCCTCACACCAATCTCTAAACTCCACCACACCAGCACCTCCAAGCTCAATGCGCAGCCTTTATCATTACCCTTTGCATACAGTACTTTACTGAGGTTCAGATGTCACAGCTACTGAATTTTATTCAGCTGCTAATTTTGCAATTCAGGTTTTTTTAAATTGAACATGATTAATTCTTCACAAGGCCAGGCTGCTTACTGTTCTTTGTTCATTTATGTACTAGTTGTTTGCAGACTCTCTCTTAACATAAGCTCTATTATCTACTAGAGATTGAAGTCAGATTTATCATATGGTAATTGCAGCAATCACATGGACTACAATAAGTGGAAGCTCAGCTGTTACAGTGATTACAGTAAGTGGAAGCATTGTTCAGGCCTTTGATTCCCCCCCCCCCCCAACCCTCCTTTTATTTTTTTGGTCACATCTCTCATAGGATGCAAAAAGCAGTGCCATTCTGTTCTCTTTGGCTGTGTTATAGATAGGCTAGGATTTGATTTTCAATAGGATCTCATCAGACAGGATCACTTGCTTCTTTCTTTTGATGTTTGCCTTTAGACTGCAGGTCTGGGTTATTGTCTGTCCTTGGTTTCTTCCCGGTCAGCTGGCCCTCTGTCTTGTCAAGGGCAAACAACCTACACTATGGTTGACAACCAGGGTAAATAGCTCCATACATGTTTTTCCTTCTGCTTTTCCGTTTGCAGCATTACTATTACTTCCTTCATCCTCCACATGATTCACAGCCTCAATCTGTCTCTCAACTCACCGAGGGAAGCACTATAGGCCAGATTTTCAAAGATCTTTAGAAACCTGAAGATACAGTTAGGCATCTAGTGGAATTTTCAAAAGCACCTAATCTGCCATTGAAATAAATAATTTCCCATTAGGTGCCTATGTCCATCTATAGACATATAAGTACCTTTGAAAATCAGGCTCTATCTGACATGATTTCCCCCAGCAACTTCAGCCTTCTGGTGAAGTCCTACTACCTCCTTCTCCAGAAGAAAGGAAATGTGTGAAACCTTGAGTAAGTCGCTTAGGCCAAAAATTTCAAACTCAGCTGCCTAAGAAAAAAGACCTGATTTTCAAAGGATTCCAAAAATCAGACCTCCTATTCACATCCCCAACTATGGATCCAAGTCTCTAAAATTAGCTCCCCCACCCCTGCACTTTGAAAATGTAGACCTTAACTTCTGTGCCTCAAATTCTTCCATCTGAAACTCAGGGACAATACTGACCTCTCTCACAGGGGGCTGTGAAGTTTAACTCAAAATGTTTGTAAAGCATGTGGAGAGCCTCAGCAGCAAGGTGTTCTATATCGTATTTCTACGGCACCTAACAAACTCCATCATAAAAATGGTGTTCTTGCTCTCCTACAGAGGTATAAAGAATTATTAGTATATTCAGAAACACCACTCAGTCTCTTCCCCCTCCTTCCTCTGCGAAAATGCCTCCCTGTGCTGAGGCCATACAATAAGAAACCTCTTTCGGGCCTGGAGAGGCACAAGAGCCTAGCTGTCCCCTCAAGTTCAGCTGCAGATTGCAATGGGAAATAGGGGTGACTCTTAGGGCCAACGAAGTTACAACAAGTTATATTACCGGAAGATCAGGCTCTAAGTCTTGACAACGTTTAATTTCATCTATTGCTCAATAGGAAACCTCCATCCACCTCCCCTTCATAATTCATTCTCTCTCTCTCTCTCTCACACACACACACACACACACTTCTTCCATCCTTACCATTCCTTTCCCTACCCCAGCCAATTTCCCTATCACATGCCACTCCATACTGGCCAGGGCAAGGGGATCTCAATTCAATAACCCCAGATTTGCTTGAATATGTGAAGTGGCCGAATCATGAGAGAAGACTGCACTGAACGGGACAAATACAGAAAACCCTCAATCATCCACAACAGCAGCCCCATCTCCCAGTACAAAAGGCCTGGACGCTTCCTTGCTGTTACCCCAGGACCCATTGATGCTCACAGGCAGAGGGCACAGGACTACATACGGTTCCCGTAAGTTCACCAAAAGGGGTCATGTAAGGTCTCTCAAAGCATGCCTCACACTAGTCACTACATTCATTGCAAAATGTCTGGGCAGATAATGTGTAAGGAGTTACACATAACTACGTTCTTAAGGCCCAGTAGTCAAAGGCAGGTCACACAAAGGTTGAGTGCATTGAGGCAGATGTGTCCAGACAGGAAGTGGGAGCCACTTATCTCCCTGGTTGTGTATTGTACAATGGATGTCTATTTGCATATTGAATCAAATGCTAATGAGTAGATTGCAAATGCTGCAAGAAAACACAAAAACAGGAGAGGTTATCATGTTTATGAGCAAAGATAATGAACTTCTGGAGTATAACTAGGGGCATGGAGGTACTCCACACATCCTTCAATCTAAGAAAACAGGCTGCCTGTAGGCTTGATCTTATCAAAGGAGGGTATCAGCTATCCTGGTTGAAAATGCTGGGGAAAGGAAGTGGGGTAAGATACCTTGTAGGAAACAGGGGAACATCTTGTTAGTTTAGACTCTAGGAAGCATGGGATGATTTTGTTTTAATATACATAACCATTTGTTTCCAATATTCATTTTTGCTATCATTTAAATCTCTGTTCTTTGATAATAAACACTCTTGTTTTCACTATAAACACATCTAAATGCTGTGTGATAAGCAGAGCAGCGATCCTGATGTGAAACTAGTAAGCTGGTGTGTACTATGCCTTTGGGAGTAGAGACTAGAGAGTTCTGTGAGTGTTCAGTGAAGCAGGGCCTGGGCACTCCAGGAAGGACACTCGTAAGACTCGGGGGTTGGGGTGTGCCTATCGCTAACCTGCATGGAGACAGCAGATGGAAGACCTGTAGGCAGATGTCGTGGGCTATATAAAAATCCTCCAGCCTGAGGGCTTCACAGCAAAGGATCAGGCCCCGCCTTGCCTGTTGATGTACAACATCAAGACCATGTTGTGCGTGAGGACCCTGACCACCTGGCCTTCTAGGTGCGAGCAGAAGGCCATGCATGCCAGCTGTACTGCCCTGAGCTCCTTGACGTTTATGTGGAGGGTCAGATCCTGAGAATGACCACAGACCTTGGGTCTGAACGATCCCCACGTGGGCCTCCCATCCCAGGTCCGACGCGGTGGACACCAGCTCCAGCGACGGGACCCTGTTCCTGAACTTGGAGCATGTTTCTCCGGGAGGACCACCATCATAGGGAGGTGATCCTGTCCCTGGCCTGGAAGAACTCTGAGGCCAACCAGAGCTCGAGGGGCCTTATCCTGAGTCTGGCACGACGGACCACATACTTGCACGCCACCATGTGACCCAAGAGCTGGAGGCACACTCTGGCTGTTGTCACCAGAAACCTTAAGACCGTGTCGATGAGCCCTTTCAGGGCCTCGAATCTGTCTAGTGGGAGAGAGGCTCTGGCCGACGAGACATCCAAGACTGCCCCGATAAACTCTATGCATTGAACCAGAACTAATGTGGACTTGGTGTTGTTTACCAACAGGCCCAAAGTGGTGCACGTGGACAGAAGGAGTACCATGTGATCCCGCACCTGCGACTGGGAGCTGCCCTTGACTAACCAGTCATCCAGATAGGGGAAGATAAGGCCGCCACCACCAACATACATTTCGTGAATACCCTGGGGGTAGTGGACAGGCCAAACGGGAGAAACATAAATTGGTAGTGTTCCTGCCCCTTCAATATATGAACGTGGAAGTACACGTCCTGCAGATCAAAGGCGGTGTACCAGTCCTCAGGATCCAGGGAGGGGATGATGGAGGCCAGGGAGACCATGCGGAACTTGAGCTTCACCATGTACTGGTTCAGGCCTCGCAGGTCCAAGATGGGCCTGAGCCCCCCTTTGGTTTTCAGGATAAGGAAATAGGGGGAATAGTAACCCTTGCCCTTGAACTCCCTGGGTACCGCTTCCACCATTCCTAGGCCCAGGAGCTGCCCCATCTCCTGTTCGAGCAGAGCCTCGTGTGAGGAGCCCCCAGGAGGGACGGGAGTGGTGGGAGGGGAGGAAGTAAACTGGAGGGTGTAGCCCCGAGAGTTGGTGCTGAGGACCAATCAGTCCTCGGTCAGCCGCAACCACGCCAGGAGGAAAGCACACAACTGATTGGGGAAGGGAAGCTTTATTGAGGGTGGATCCCTGATGAGAACTGGCAGGGTGCCCCTGGGCATTCCGTCAAAACCACCTTTTCCCCCCCCAAGTTGCTTGCCCTTGGAGGGCCCAGGCTGGGGGGTAGGCGGAGACTGCCTCTGTGGGTGCCTCTTATAATCCTGCGACTTCTTATAAGTGGTCTCATATTTTGGGTGGGTGGCCTGAGTGGGAGTCTGCTGCAGCTTGAACTTAGATTTAGCCGGAGCCACGGAGCCAGAACATAGAGACCCAGAGTCTGGAGAGTCGTGTGGGAGCCTTTCAGGCCATGCAGCTTTGTATCCGTTTGTTCCGTAAACAGAACTTTGCCGTCAAATGAGAGGTTCTGCAGGGAGGTCTGCACCTCGCTGGACAGCCCAGAGGGCAGAAGCCATGATCCCCTTCTCATGGACACCACAGAGGCCATGGACTGTGCAACCGTGTCTGCTGCATCTGAAGCTGCCTGCAGAGTTGCCCTGGCAGCCACTGTACCCTGTTCCACCAGCACTTTGAATTCCTTCCTGTCACACACCTGGAGGGAGTGTTCAAACTTGGGCAGGGAGCCCCAAAGATTGAACTCATACTGGCCCAGGAGAGCCTGGTGGTTCGCCATCCATAACTGGAAGCTCAAGGACAAATACATTTTCCTTCCAAAAGAGTCCAGCCTCCTTAAATCTTTATTTTTCGAGGTAGAGGCTGGCTGGCCCTGCCATTCCCTGTGGTTGACCAACTCGACCACCAGGGAGTTAGGAGCAGAGTGGGTGTATAAGTATTCATGCCCTTTGGTGGGTACAAAATACTTGCATTCCACTCTCTTAAAGATGGGGGCCAATGAGACCAGGGTTTGCCACAAGGCATTTGAAAGTTTCGCCACCCCATCGTGGAGAGGCAAGGCCACCCTACCTGGTGCCAAGGAAAACAGCACATTAAACAGGTAGTCCAACGGCTCCTCCATATCCTCTGCTTGGAGGTGGAGGTTTGATGCCACCCTTTTTAAGAGTTCTTGGTGGGCCCTAAAGTCCTCCTGCAGGACGAAGGAGCTGTAATCACCTCATCCGGGGAGGGTGAGGAGGCCAGCATGGTACTTTGGGTATGCCCCGCACCAGAGGGTCCACCACCTGGTCGGTTTCCGGGCACAGTGCTGAGGATGTACATCCCACCAACTCCTTCCTCAGAGGTCTGCAGAGGGAGGCTGAAGGTCCTTCTGAGGCTCTGGCCACCAAGCAAGCCCCTACTCAGGACTGCGTCAGCGGCCACGGTGCCCACTGGCACCATTGGGCCAGCCCTGGGGCCCAGTGCCACTGCACCTGCTGTAGCACCAGTGAAGCCGGCTGTTCGGCCTGGCTGGCCTGACCCATCGATGGACAACTACGAAGGGAGGCCAGGCTGACATACGACCTGCTGCTGTCCCTGGACCAGGAGGAGCGGCAGCACCAGGAGTGATGGCAACCATGGGACCACAATCCCAACGTGGAGGACCGGTACTGTCAGTAATAGCTGCTCCTTGATCAGCTCCAGCAGGCAGACCCACGACAGTGAGACACCAGTGATCGACGCCCAGGGCTGTGGAAGTGATGCTGTCCTGAAGCTGGACACTGAACGAGAACAATGTAGACATTTGTGCCATGACTGGCTGCAATAGCCCCTCCGAGACGAGAACATTTCGCGACATTTGCCTCAGTCCTTGAGGCGGAGCGGTGTCGAGAGTCTCGGTCAGACAGAACCCACCCAGACAGCTTGGTTGGCATCGAGGGCAATCCATGTGGACATCGCCCTGAACAGTAGCTGGGTGGCGAATGGCGTCGGGAGTGTTCCATCAACCGAGACCGTACCGAGCCAGGGGCGACTGTGGAGATCCCAGCAGCGACTTGCCCCTGGAGCACGAGGCTGACATCAGTGGTGCTTCTGGTACCAGCATGGATATAATATCCCAGGCCGCCTGCAGTGCCTCCGGCGTGGAGGGCATCCAGACATTCGGGGAGGCCTGCTCTGAATGGGCCAGGCTACTCCATCAAGTTAAGCCGGAGGCCTCGAGGCCAGTGGAGAATCAAGGACTGCCCGACGTGGGTCTAGCCTCTGTCCCAGGTTTACTCAAAGAAGAATTCAGAGACTCCCCTAGCTTCATTGCAGTGGTGTGGCTAGGAGTGGAAATTTGGATGGGCCCTGACTTTTGGGTGGACGGGCAATGACAGACTGTGCTAGCTCAGCTTCTCCCCCAAATGCCATGCCCTCTTCATAGCTTTGGTGCCCCCAGACACAGGGCTTCACCTGCTGAACTAGGCATGCAAATGGGGTGTGTGGTAATAGCCTCCTGTCCCAGATCTGGACTTTAGCGTCCAAGACCTGGGTGCTTACCTGAAACTCCCCCAAGCTCACTACCAGCTTGGATATTCTCGCTGCCACCAACTAGGACTATTGGGGGTCCTAGTATGCCCCCCGAGTCACCCCAACTGTCCCCTGGGGGACCCCCAAGACCCAGAGCCCTGGGTCTCCCTCTCTTCTCTCCCAGCTTCCCCCCCTTTCCTGGGTTAGCCGGTGCGAGACTAGACTTCACTCTTTGAATGCAACCGGAGAGGCAATCTAGCGTCCCCGAGGCTATGCATTCACAGCTAATCACAGCTAGCACACA
>NC_133772.1:84887220-84906140 GCF_003597395.2 Chelonoidis abingdonii
TATATGCTGCTGTAACACACCCTTTACATAAGAAATTGTTAGCTACCTGTTACATTTATATTTCAGTGTTAATCGGTTACCAACTGTATTGTACGCCACTGTGTTGTACCCCACTATTGAAACCCCATATACTATTTACTAAAAGAAACCCCTCCCCAATTGTCTACCTTAACAAACCCCATACCCCTCACTATTGAATTTTCCCTGTTTTTTGCATTTTCTTAATAAAGTTTATTTTGCACCCCACCAGTGCAGTAGTTGTCCCCCTGCTGGCAGGGTCAAAAGCCTGTGTAATTCATTGCCACAATATAAATGAAGACAAAGAGCTTGGTGGGATTCAAAAAAGGGTTCAATATGTATCTGAATATTAAAACTATCCATAGTTTCCCTAGCTAGGATAATACAAATATGATGTATCAACCCTCATTCTCCAGAACATAAGCCAACAACTAGCTTCCTTGGGTTATGAACAAATATCTGCAGCTATAGGAATTTTACTGCAGCTTAGAGCAAGGTGTAAAGGCTCCTATAATGAAGCATCTAGTTCTGAACAGTGTCCAGCCATTGGTGTGATCTAGCATAGCAATACCTATTTTCCTTCGAGAGGGACAGCTAACCAGCAGCCAAGAGGGGCGCTGATCTGGAACGCTGTGTGGAGGCTGTTAAAGGGAGGAGGCAGCTGGCAGAGGGTTGAGTTGCTTGTTGAGGTAACAATCAAGGGTACGGGTACCGTGAGGTTTATGTAACTGGAAGATAGAGCTGGATTAGGAGTATCGAGAAGGCTGGGTGGTTAGAGAAACACAGATGTATGCTGCACAAAGGCTACGAAATGCAGAGCATTACCCATCATGTAACTGGGCTATCTGGCAGTTTTTAGGGAGCAACTGAGGTGCACCTGCTGCATATGAACATCCTCACCCTCACTACCTCAGTGCAGCTTCCCAAAGATGAGCCAGCTCCCAACATTCTCAAAAGTTAAGCCCTGGGGTGAGACTGGCTACCTATTAGAAGCAACCCCAAGACTGCCAGAAGGGAAGAGTTTTATTTTTAGCAGGGATGCTAGGAGGGTCACTGCTCATGCTGCATTCACCCACAAAGCCAGATTTTCATGCAGCATGTTGTGTGCTCAGTGTCACAGTGAGGGCAGCATCAGTCAGGTTGGGTTTGGCTAGATGGATTATTTAAGGTAGAAAAAGGAGAACATAATGAGAAGTAGCGAGCCTGAAACTATCCTTTACGTTTAACACAAGGAAAAAAGATGCCCGGAGAGTGAGAGTAATTTACAAGAGAACAAGAAGACTCACCTTCCAGTTTCTAATGCGCCCATCACCATAGCACTCAGGTGCCAACTGCAAGCATTAGTACAAGTATCTGTGCTGTCTGACTAGGGCTATAGTCTCTGCCCTTGGCTGTCAGAACCCGAGTTTCTGAAGGATCATTCTTGCATGAAGATTATCAAAGTAAAAATAAAAGCACTACCAACAGGCCACTGGCCATTTCCCTTTTGGGCACAATATCACCAGCCTCCTTCCTTGAGAGAGGAGCATTGCCCAGAGAGCCACAACTTGTACTGTGCTCTGAAGACGACTAGACTTAAATTCAGCCTGATCCCAGGTAGCAAGGCCCCAGTCCAATACCCCACCCAAAAACACACAGCTCCCAGCTGTACAGTGTTTCATCCTGGGCTCTGACAGCTGTGACATCCCTGTTGATCGTGGTGTTCTCAGCAAGTGTGAAGAGAGAAAGGTGAGGTCCAGAGGTCGCTTGATATTCATCTTACATGCCAGCATTTGAGTTATGAGTAGGAGCCAAATTTTCCACTGGCATAAATGAGTACAACTCCATTTAAATCAGTGGTGTTACATTCACACCTGCAGGGTACTTGACCCTAAGTCTTTAAAGCAGATCAATAATTGTAAGAGAGGCAGAGCACAAATGTGAAACATTCTCCTCAGTTACCTACTGTCAGATATTCGTCGCTGTGTGTTGTACCAGTTGATGCTTCTGCACAGCCTTCAGGGTCACCCCAGCTGGAATGGGTTGTAGCAGTCTAACTGCAGTGTAGACATTCCCCTCCAAACACCTGCAGCTGGTCTGTGTTAGCTGGCGGGTTTGCGGGTCTCAGGCTGCAAAATTGTGGTGTTGAAAGCTCTGGGTCCTCGCAAGGCGAGAGGGTCCCAGAGCTCAGGCTCCAGCCCAGGCCTGAATGTCTACACCACAATTTTACAGCTCCACAGGCCAGACCCTGGTATTTAACTGCAGTGTATACGTACCCAAGGTGACCAAGTACACTGAGTTATGGTGGGCAACAGGGCAAGTCAAGAGTGAACCATTTGAAGCACTTGAGATACACATGTAAGGAGCAATCCTGTGCTACTGGAAGGTGTGGAAGAGACTAGATATGAACAAGGTTCCTGTTGAGCCTCATTTGAGGTGAGTCAGACGAGGGATTTCAGACCTATGACAGTGGGATTAAAATGTGAATATTTTTACCCCGTTTTGGAAAATCTAAGTCTTTTTGGCATATCATATCTCAAAGATGGCTTGGCCTAGAAGCTCAGCATTTGTTTTATTCTCTTATCCTTCACAAAGATCAATCCCTTCGTGTGTTTTGGGGAAGGCTTTATATTTAAAATGTTGAAGTTATTTGCTACAGACCTTTGAAGCCCTTAATAATCCAGGAGCTGCCCTGCACCCTTGTAATCTGCTTGCACCCTTGAGCTAGTCACCTACCTCACAACTAACTTAGCAGTTGTCACAAGAGGACTTTAAAGTCCATCTGCTATAGGAAACTGACCTCCCACTGGCACCATTAGCTCAGTGTCCAAGATTAGATGAGGCCTTAAACTCACCCATATTCAAGGGTGCAGATAACGGGGAGGACAGGAAGGGAGCGTTAAAGTTATTTGGGATACCTTAACTGCATTTTCACACTTTCCAATATTTCTCAGAGGTTTGGGAAGGTTTTTGTTAAAGTCTTGCCTTACCTTAACATTCTTGCCCTTTCAATGTTCCTTTTAAATCTTCAGTAATCCTCTAAATTTGCCCCATTCAATTTTTTTTTTTAAATAAACACAATTTTAAGGACAGTGACTAAATTTGTCTGGGAACGTACCTACCCCATTTGCAGTGGGACAGTACAAGGAGTATGTCCCCCTTACATTCCACTTGAGCCTTGTTTTTAAGATTTAGTACTCCTTGTGCTGATCTGCTGCATCGGGGTACATTTTACTCATACTGTATAAGTCTACTCTACATAGGCAGGTGGCAATTCTCCAAAAAGGGACATATTTTTGAAGTTTAATGTACCCCCAACACTCACATCCCCATATCATATATCATTCAAAAGCTTGCCTCATCTAAATGTACCTAAAAATATGGTGTAGCTGTCAACTGGTGCCATAAGCCTGTAGGTGAGGGGAAACAATGGTACCCATAATAAGAAAGCGTCCTTTTTTGCAATTTCACTGTTTAAGTTAATTTCAACACCTTATTGTGGTGTCACATTGGTCAAAGCTACCAGATGACAATGCATTAAAAGATTTTTATGGGTTTTGCATGGGGAACTATTTTTTTCCAGAACTGATGAAGCTCTTTAGCTCATGACAAAAATGGTAAATACCAACATCTTTAAATAATAAGATGAAATGTTTTCACATTGTTGCTTTTGACAACTAAGAATATGCAAAGAGTGCTGTGGCACCTTATAGACTAACCGATGTATTGGTATTAGTCTATAAGGTGCCACAGGACTCTTTGTTGCTTTTTACAGATCCAGACTAACACTGCTACCCACTCAACTGTTAGTTGTTAAAGTATCTCAAGGGATAACAACAGTTTTCTATATTTTCAGTTGAGAGTTGTGGGCCAGATCAGTCTCTCCCAGAAGGTTGTACAGCTATAGATTGTATACCCATAGTTTTGCACACCGGATAGATATAAATATACGTGAATTCCTAATACTGTATAATGCGTCTCAGTTTAAAAGGTTTTGTACATATAACGTAGTTTGTGGCATCCAGTCTGCCTGGTAGAAGGTTTTAATTTGTAATTGCCTATGCATGCCATACTAGCCTTTGAAATATTCTAGCAACTAGATTTTTAAATTCAGTAACCCTTATGCATAGATTAGTGTTAGAGATTACAATACACTGCTTCATATTATGAATATGCAAAAGCTAAGAGAAAGAAATGGCCTTACAAGAAGTATTGAAGACAAAGTTCACACCTTTCAGTTCAGAGGCAAGAAGAGCACATTACATGCAGTCCAGCAGCCAGGGGACTGGGGGTTGGATGGGGCATGGGAGTCCTGGTGGCCTGTCAGGGGGCACGGGTGTGAATAGGGGTTGGGGCAGTCAAGGGACACGGAGAAGGGGGGGTTGGATAAGGTGAGAGGTCCGGGTGAGTCCTGGGATGGGGCAGTCTGGGGACAAAGAGCAGGAGATATTGGATGGGTTGGGGATTCTCAGGAGGGCAGTGAGGGAAGGGGAAGTGGGAGGGGGCAGGGGCCAGGCTGTTTGGAGAGGCACAGCCTTCCCTACCCAGCCCTCCATACAGTTTTGCAACCCCGATGTGGCCCTCAGGCCAAAAAGTTTGCCCACCGCTGTTGTAGCTACAGACAGCATCAGGCTTACAGCCAGCAGGGGAGCGTGGCCTTTAATTCCCTGACTTCTCCCTTTCCCCTCCCCCTGGCTTCCTTCCTGCCAACCTTTATGTAGCTTCTGGCTAGCAAGGCCGGCAGCTGTTCCATTTGCCACTTAGGGCTGGGCTTACTCAGCCAGCTCCAATTCCCCTTTCCTGATTGGAGCTGGCATGACAGAGGTGCAGCTCAGGGTTTCCTAGCCAGCACCCGGTCACACTATGCAACACAGTAAGCACAGTGTACATCAGAGATGCCATGGCTGTCATACAAATGATGGCTGGAGACAAACTCCACACATTCAATGAACTGGCTGCTGAGAATTTGAGGAAGGTCCTAAAAGAATTTGGCAAAAGTAATTCTGTAATCAGATAGGACAACAGTACCTCTGAAAACTGCAGAATGACAACACCGAACAGGATCTAAGGTTGAATGCAAGAAATACCAGATGATTGGTGAACACCCTGTGCCTCCAAGAAAAAGTTTCCAAATGTGGCATTTAACAAGCCACCACTTGTAAAATCCCTCTGTGAATACATGGTCCAAACTGCCATTGAGAGTAGGCACACGCCCAAAACAAAAACACTCCTTGCTGGATGCTTTTCCAACAGTGAAGTAGCAAAGCCCACTATCACTACAGGTGGTTGAAGAAGACTAAGACTTGTATACTACTCAAGAGGAAGGGGACACGAGCATAGCTGCCAACTCCATGGGTGTTCCATGACTGGAGAACCCATGGAAAAAAATTAGTGAGTGCTAAGCACCCACTGGCAGCCAAGCTCCTCCCACACCCCAAGCATCTCCAACCCACAGGTGGCCCCACTGATCAACTCCTCCCCTTCCCTCCCAGCTGTTCCCCTGCATGCAGGAGGCACTGGGAGGGAGGGGGAGAAGTAGGGATGGGGTGTGCTCAGGGTGAGCTGTGGAAAGAGGTGGAGCCTTGGGGGAAGGGGTAGAGTGGGGGCAACCCTGGGGCAGAGTGTGGGGGTGTCAAGCATTCCCCTAGTAGAGAGGCATCTATGGACACAAGGATGCTTCTGCATGCTGTACATGCCAATATAGCTTTTGGGCCTCTGGGTGTCAAAAGAACCCTAGTAATTAGGTCTCCTGATACAGCTGTTTTAGTCCTTGCTGTTCACTACTTTCCAAAAATGGAATCCATAGATAAAATGTAGATAGAAATGGGCACCATAACCAGCCCAACTGACAAGTATCGCTTCCTACCTGTGCATGCAATTTGTGATGCACTCACTCTTGACTTCTGCAACATACTTCCTGCTGTACATGCATTAACAGAATGTGACTCTGAGCCACTCCTATTTGGTATTGGGGGAAAATAAATATCTGTTTAAAGTTGTCAAAACAAAGGGAATTTACCACTTCAGAGATTTTGCCAAATTGGGAGAGATGGATGGAGAAGCCACAATTTCTGCAGCAAGGAAGTTGGTAGCAGTGCTGTATGACCAGAGCGAGACAGAAAAGATGACCCACAGGTGCTGGAGTTGCTTGAACGTCAATTTAGCCATCAAAAAGGACAAGTCACTGGCCAAACTTCCACCATGTGAGAGCAGTTTTGAAGAGCATGCCAAAAGAGCATTTTGACAACGCTTTGGATGTCTTCGCACATAGCTTAACCAAATATTGGATCACCTTTGCAAGCAACATGGATGGAAAAATGGGGATGATGAGCTATTTCCTGTATTTTTCAAGAGCCCAATGGCACTTGAGCTTCTACAAGACCGTATTTGTGCCTGCATCTTTAGGGATCACTGGAGAATCAACTTAGTCTGAAGTGAGAATAATCTTCCCTGCACCGAACTGTGTATATGCCAAGGCAACGAAGACCGTGGTATCCCACGCACTCTCGACCGAAATCAGAGTGGTGAACAAGATGAGAATGATATTGACTAGAAATGTCACCTGTGCTATTACATTTCAATGATATGTGCACAAATTTATTATTAGATTTTGTTTTACCCTTTAGATTGTTGCTTCTTTTGAGGTCACAAAGAAATCCAATTTGATGTCTTAAAATAATACAGAGTCGTTAAACTAACAAATGAATGCAAATATTTCAAAGTAGTAATTTTAACATATTGGTGGTATCAGTGTTTATCACTGTTTCTATGGTACCACTTGAAAGATCCTCATCTTAAAGTAGACATAATAGGCTTTAAAATGATATATGATGCGTGTGTATGTACAGAGAATACATTAAGTTGACCAAATTGGTGGTTTCTGCTGCTCACCTCAGAGGCATACAACCACAGACTGTGATTTTATCAGATCTCAAACATGGAAGGAAGATCAGCAAGGAAATACAGAGTGCTTAAGGAGTGGTGCTGGTAATTTAGTAGGTGGCACATTTCCCTTGGGATAAATACTTATCCAGTGTGGAATTGGTACAATGTTATGGGATACTGTGCTACTGGAGGGTGTCCCCTTTCCAAAAAGGGGAAAGACCTAATGGTTTCTGGTTTTTAGGAGACCTCCCATGATAATTTTAGTAATAACAGGGGCTGTTCATCTCAGCATTATAGCCAAAGTTCCTGAATGAGATTATTACATTTTGCCTCATTAAGTTCTCTCTGTAGCTTGTGTTTAATGAGGTTGTCACAGTTCAGGACAAATGCACCTGGATTTCCCTCCTCCCCAGTGGTCAGTAAGGCCACCACTCTTGGCTTTCAGCTCCCTGACTGTGGCCTCTCTTGGGTGGAGACACCAGTCTCTTTCCCCTCTGACTGGGGTGTTCCCAGGTTGGATAGTTCCCTGCCTTCACTGTGTCATTCCCAGCACAAAGAGATTGCCTTAGGACTCCTGCTTGCTTTCTCTTCAGAGACAGATACCAGTGTAATTGTTACACATGCAAGTTGCCACACCTTAAGGTAAAAAGCATGACAGAGAAAACATTCAAAACAATAAAAGAATCTACAAACTTCTTAGCATGTGTATCAGTAGGGCCCTACCAAATTCATAGTCCATTTTGGTTAATTTCACGATCATAGGATTTTAAAAATCATAAATTTCATTATTTCAGATATTTAAATCTGAAATTTCATAGTGTTGTAATTGTAGGGGTCCTGACTCAAAATGGAGCGTGTGTGTGGGGGGGGGGGGGGGGGTCACACGGTTATTGTAGGGAGGTCGCAGTATTGCCACCCTTACTTCTCCGCTGTTGCTGGTGGCGGCACTGCCTTCAGATCTGAGCTCCTAGTCAGCAGCTGCTGCTTTCCAAGTACTCACTTCTGAAGGCAGCACCTCTGCCAGCAAGAGCACAGAAGTAAGGATGGCATGGTATGGTATGCGATTGCCACTCTTAGTTCTATGCCGCTACCTTCAGAGCTAGGCCCTCAGCCAGCAGCCGCCATTGTCCAGCTGCCCAGCCCTGAAGGCAGCAGCGCAGAAGGAAGGATGGCGTAGTATGGTATTGCTACCCTTACCTCTGCTCTGCTCCTGGTGGGACACTGCCTTCAAAGATGGGCACCTGGCCAGCAGCCACTGCTCTCAGGCAACCTAGCTCTAAAGGCAGCACAGAAGTAAGGGTGGCAATACCGCAAATCCCCTGCAACCCTTTTGTGGGTCAGGACCCCCAGTTTGAAGAATACTGGTCTCCCCCGTGAAATCTGGTCTTTGGTGTAATTTTATCCTGTACTATACAGATTTCACGGGGGAGACCAGACTTCACAGTCCATGACGCATTTTTCACTGCCATGATTTTACTAGGACCCAACTTATCAGACATCACCACCATTCTCACATGGGCTCTGGCAGGCGCAGTCTTTCAATAGAGCAACCCTGTGGTTACAAGTTCATCAGAGCTTCAACTCAGGACAAGTGCACAGTCTCACAAGGCCTCAGTAGGCCAAGTTCTTCCAATCCTCCCCGAAGAATTCAAGGCCCTCTGTGGAGCAAAAGCCCTGTTCGTATGCTGGGTCAGGAAGAAAACCCTGAGGTTTTCCAGAAGTCTTCGTCTGTAGGTCTTTGGAGAATCCAGTTTGAACTGGTGTATGAATATCTCCCCGGGGGGGATGACTTCAAACAGTTGAGAACAGAAGTAGTACATTAGCATCCCCCTTCCCTACTAGAAAAGGTACCAGAATTACACAATAACCAATACACAATTGCGTTTTTAATAAAATGTACCCCAAAGGTGTTAACCCTAATTCAACAGGGGTAACTGAACTCAGTAAAGCTTATCTAAATTCCGTAAGGTTTCTTCGGTATATTACAGGATATTGTCAGTCTGTCACAGCAGTATTCTACATTACTACCTAAACAGCTGTAGAGCATTGCTTTGTGCTGTTAAACAGCTGCCAAGTCATGCTCCAGAGGTGGCCACTTATCAGTGTGGAAACTGAAGGGATTCCTAAGAGTATAGTCTTTCCAAGGGCTAGATCCACAAAAGGGACTTAAGCAATGCAATGCCTAACACTCTATACAATGCATTAGGAAAGTTAGGTGCCTAAGACATTTGGGATCCACAAAAGGCAGCATGCCAAGTGGAGGACTTGCCTAAGCTAGCTAGTAGGAAATGCCAAGAAAGAGGGGTAGGTCGTAAAGCCCTCCCGCCCACCACCCAGGCAGTCAGGCACCTAAATCTGGGCTGGAGGGAGGCATCTATCTTTGCTTGGGTTGAGTCAGGCACCTAAGCGGTATTTTGCATGGAAGAGAGTTAGGGCACTCACCCAGAATTTGGGAGATCCAGGTCCAATTCTCCCCTCTGCCTGATGTGGAGCAGCGATTGGAACCCATTCAGTTCTCAGGTGAGTGCTTTAGTAACAGGACTATGGGATATTCTGGACTATGAGATCTTCATCTTTCCCACCAAAGCTGTTCCACCGTGGATTAATAAATAAATACGCATTGAGCCAAGGAGTGAGCTCTACAGCCCAGCAATTAGGGCACTCACCTGAGAGGTGGAAGACCTGCATTCAGATCTCTGCTCCACACATGCAGAGAGAGAGCATGAGCGAGCATTGATGTGGGAGACCCGGCTACAATGCTCTCTCTCTCACTACATGCATGGAACAGAGATCTGAAAGCAGGTCTTCCACCACTCAGGTCAGTACCCTAACCACTGGGCTAAAGGAGGCTGTTACTGCCTCCACCCTCTCATCCACCCACAGCCAGACCGTTTTGTGTGGGTTTAGGCATACTCTAAGACTGCCTACTGGATCAGGCCTCATAGGTTGGGGGTTGCCTAGTTTGAGGATCCTGCTGGGGTTTAGGTACGAGATGGGTACCTAAGTGCCACGACTGAGGTGGCTGTATGCATGCTCACTGTTAGAAACTCAGATGCCAAGGGATTTTAGGAACCTACAGGGTTAGGTAGCAACTGATTAGAGGTTTTGAGGATCTCAGTGGCACCTAAATGTTGGGCACAGAACCTAAATCCTTTTGTGGATCTAGCCTTAAAGCTCTTCAAAACTTTTTTGGTTAAAAAGCCCTTCAGATGTACAAGATATTAATCTTGTTGACTGCTGTTTGACCACCATGTCTCTGCCTGTACTTGTAGCTGGGAGGCTCAGATGAAAGGAGGCGGGGTACTCCTCCACTGAACGCATGTGCAATGTGCCTCAGGTGGCAGGTGACCAGGGTTCATCACCGAATTTGGTCCACTGGCTGGATCATTGGCTTTCCCGGCCCGGCACTGACAGGGAGTGCGACGTGAATGCTGATCTATGCCCCCTGGCAGGTTACTAGTGCCACAGTAACAAATGGAACGAGATCGTTGTGCTATCTTAAAATAACCTGCCAGTAAATTAAAATGGAAGCTCTAGAAAAAGCTGTCTTTATCGTTAGTATGGCAACTGCTAGTTTGCGGGTTTAGGGTGTTTTTTGTTAGCAAAAACTATTGTAAGGAAGCTCTAAAGGGCCAAATACCTCCCTTAATAACGTAGCTGGAGTCGACGTACCTTAGGTCACGTTACCGCAGGGTCTACACTGCGTGGCGGTCGACAGGAGAAACTCTCCCGTTGATTTACCTTACTCTTCTTGTCGGGGGTAGAGTAAAGGGGTCGACTGGAGAATGATCTGCTGTCAATTTGGCGGGTCTTCACTAGACCCACTAAATCGACCGCTGGTGGATTGATCTCAGAGCGTTGATCCCGGCCACTAAACTCCAACCAGCCACCCCGAACGCTGCCCAACAACCAGAATTAGATACATAAGCTCTTCAGGATGCACATTGTCATTGACAACATGTTTGTATAGCACTTAGCAACATGGGCACCCAACCTGGCTGATGCCTCTAGCAGTTACTATAATATAAATGATATACAAACAGTAACAACTGTGAAATTACCTGGACACAGAGGGGTGACTGGATGCCGGAGTATCTCAACTATGAACTTCCTGGCTTCAGAGGTTTTTCCACTTTAACATCTGAGATTTCTCCTCTCCTCTTTGTGTAAATTAATTACCTTTATTTATTTTTAATACAGAATTAGATCATATTACCACTTGATTGAAAAACAAATTAAATTTGGCAGGCAAAGCCATTTTTGATTGTACAAACATGCAAAAATGTTTTTAAAAGGCTCCTTGGTTATCCAGGATGTTTTGGGATGGGGGGATTGCTGTATTTTGACTGAACAACAGATAATTCGTTTATATTTATAAACCTTGGTTTTAAAATATTGTTATGGAGGAAGAATTCATTTTAATGTGGTTTCTCTAAAAAGTGCTGACACACTCAATTATAACACTTCCTATCCTTGGAAAGGGAGGATGTCTTATTCAGCCAGGACTTTCTGAAGCTGTCCAATTGTATGGATACACACCAAATCAAAACACAAGAGAAGTCAATGGCCTAGTCAAGTTCCTTAGCAAACCACCTTTTAACCAGCAGTAGGATTTGCCATAGACTCTCAGACCATCTCCATCCAGCTTCAATACCTGTGTTTCAGGGGAAAAAAAAAAAATAGAAACACACTCAGCCAAATTCATCCCTGGTGTAACTCTGCAGCTGTCATATACTTACAGCTTTTATTCCACAACCTTTGAAATACAAAGAAAAGAAAATTCAGGAGCAGCATTTCAAACTATTCACTTGTCTGCAAGGGACACGTATAGCATTCCTCAACAACAAGTCAAGTCTATTATTTTGACTACAGATCTGTGGTTGGTGGCCCATACCCCAATTGGGGTGACGGGCATGAGTGAGTGAGAGTGTACTGGGCAACTCACACTCTTGTACATGCACAGTGAGCACCAACAGAAAAGCATCTGGGATATGGTATAGTGTTCACATGACCCAAGGATTCTACAATACTTAGAATACAAATGTAATATCCTAGTGGTGCAATTCTGAAGATTGGTGTTTGGAACAATGGAGAGTGTTTGCATGATCCAAAACATAATAGACTATCCAGATGGATAGGAGTATTGGGACCACTACTTGTCATCATCTAAGTTGTCACTTTACATATAAGTGGGCTATTTATTCTGAATATTGAATAGTGCAAGTGCTGCTGTGCATGTCCATTTCTTGATAGATATGTGGCCCTCAATCCTAGTATCTGAGAACCTCACCAGCTTTAAATGAATTTATCCTTGCAAACCTGATGGGAGGTAGGGAAATGTCATTATCCCCATTTTGCAGATAGAGAACTGAGTTGCAGAGAGATTAAGTGACTTGCACAAGATCCAACATGAAACCTGTGGCACAGGCAAGGAGTTAACCCATGTCTTCCAAGTTCTAGTGCAGCACCTTAACCACAAGCCCTTGGTGATGCATGTTGGTGCCAAGTCTGGGACAGCATGTTTGGGTGTTTTTGATTTTGAAACTATGTTAATTGGGATTATGGGTTATGAGACTAAGACGTTTCTGTTTGGATATATTTCACCTTTTATCTGAGGAGCTGAAGAGCTTTATAAATATCAGTTAACTAAGCCTCAACTCCCATCTCCATGCAGTAGATATTATACCCATTTATTATACCTAAATAGGTAAACTGAGAAAAAAGGAGGTTGAGGGACTTGCCCCAGGTCATACTACAAGTTAGTAGCAGAGCGGAGAAGAGAAATCAGGAGTCCCAGCTCCCATGTCACAGCTCTAATAAAACAAACACCTCTTCTTTCCTGAGCCTTATATACTTTAATAGAGGGTTTATGCCCTCTCTCCTTCTAACTCATTACTTCTATCCAGGGAACAAAAATTATTGCATCAGACAACCACCAAGCTTACATGCAAGCACAGAATTACCAAACACGAATTACCTTCATTACTAAAATTGCACGAAAGGCAAATAAAATGCCTGTAATCCAGCTGCAGATGGGGAAAAGTTAGAAACTTGCTCTGACAGTTAGCACCACATTTGAAAGCTGCCTCTCCTTTCCCCATTGCACCAAGCCTACAAATTATCTACAAGGCCTGTGAGGTGTAATGATCCCCTACAGCCAGCTCCTGCTCTCCTTGGCTTCAACAGCAGGCAGCAAGAGCTGAACAGATAAAAGCTTTTAAATGGGGAGATGTTGGCTAGAGGTTGTCTACAGTCTCCCATTGCTCTGTCTTTAGGACCTACTCTTAGAATCAAAAATGGCTCAGCAAAATTCTCCCTTCCCCTAATAGATATCAGGAGAGGATGATGTGAACAGAAATGTATCTTCTCACACTCCCAACAAAAAGGCCATTATAGGACACACACACACGCCACCTCACCTTAATTTTTTAAGTACATTTAGGGAGGTTAACCCTAAAAACAAGCCCCCAGGATATCCCAAGAAAGCCAAGAACCCCATTACTACACTGCAGTTCAACTTGAGAAAAATGTGCATATCACTTTTTTTGATGTACAGGTGTTTGATTTCAGACCCAGGGGGAGACTTATTGGTGGGGAAAAAAATAAAATAAAAAAGGAAGGGAGGGGAGTATAACATTATTCAACATTTAGGTCAAATTGTGTGTGTGTGTGTTCAGAGGATTGTGGGGGCTGGAAGAAACCATTGTTAAAAAGGGTACAGAAGAAAGTCCTATGTCTTCCTATGCTTGGCAGTATTTGGCTGGTCCCCGCTTCCTCTTGGGGAAGGGAGATCAAGGCATAAGAAGCCATGAGGGCAGCAGGGTAACCCCCTTCCGAAGAGCAGAAATCCCAGCTTGTCTCCTACTACAAAGTAAACTGCCCTTGCCCTATTTAGGGAAGAGCATGGCGCAGCAGCTATATTTGAAAACCGAGGTAAACAAGATCTCAGCACAAATGGATGGAGCACAACAGCTGTACAAGATTAATCGCACACGCTGACAGACAGCCAGGCAGACACACCGGGGGCTTCCAGGGTTCCTTTCCCTTCGAAAGAATCATAACAATCCTGCTCCCGATTCTTGTGGGGCTTTTCGTGTGCCACCCCCCTCCCAGAAATAAACCAAAATAAAACGCTCTCGCCTGCAGCCAGAGAGATTCACCGACGCTGTTGCAAGCTTTTTTATGTCCTAGGGGAAACTGCACCTGGCCAATTTCAACCGCTTTGCAAATTGCACGCTGCCCCTTCGCATTGCTTCCCTAGCCCGAGTCGGGCATTGAAAAGCAAGACATTTATAGCACTGCATTAGAGGCATTTACTCCGGCTAACGTGCCCGCTCCGCTCCCTTCCCCACCCCACCCCAACCCGGGGAGGAACCTGCCTGCTTTTGCACAGGAGCTGCCGGGCTCTCGGCACGTTCGCTTTGAACCCCGGGTTTGGGTCTGCAACTGCTCCTCTGGCTGAGCGTTTTCCCTCTCAGCTGCCGCCGGCTTGTTGTTATTGTAGATTGGACCCATCCCCCCTCCCCCGGAAAGCTCCTGGTCCCTGAAACACGATATTACAGAGAGGAGGGAAACAGAGCCACGTTATCCGAGCACCCCGGAGCATGGAAACAGCAGCTCCCCTGCCTTGCAACCCCCCCCCTCCCTTCTTCGCATGGCCCAAGCGCAGAGGCTGCTCGCGCCGGGATGCGAAGCTGCAGCAGGCGGCGTATCTCCAGCTGTACGTGTACACACACGCACGGGGGGGGGGGCAGGAAAACGGCACGATTGTGACAAATCTGTCCGGGTTTCCAATGTTAAAACCCCTTCTCTGCTGGACGCTCTTACAGCGAGATCCCTGCCCCCCGCACCACCCCACTATACCTCAGTGGCAATTCGCATGCAATAAATCAGGACCCGCTTCATAGCAGGAAACTTAACCACACGCCCTGCATTTCCTACAGAGCAGGGATAGAGCCCTCTTACTTACCCCTCCTGGTTGCCTGTCTGACTTCCGGGGGGGGCTGGTTGCTCCCCAGTACAGATCCTGCCGGTTCTTAAACAGAGCTCATTGCATCTGGTGGGTAATCACTGACTGGGGAGGGGCGCGGGGTCCTCCTTTGCATGTCAGTCCAACTTGCCTCGCTTGCTAAAAAACCTCTGCTCTCTTTTGCAGCTGTCAGGGTGAGTGGGGAAGTACATCGGGAAATCGGGGGCGGGGGGCAGGGAGGGGTGGTTGAATGTTGATAAATCCACCAGCCTTGATCTCCTGGGGTGTGCAATATAGTTTGGGGCGGGGAGATGTGGTCAGGGGAAGAAGGAGGAGGAGGAAGAGAAGGATGAATGAAGATTGAAGAGGAAAAACTGGATTGTGCCCCAATTGCAATCGAATCTGCCGGGCTTCCCCCTTCTCTCTCACACCATCGGGGCTCAGCTGAGACTTTCCAGCATCACAGCACCAGGCAAGCCGCTGAGCCTGACTTCTGAGAGACAACGAGGTTTGCACAACTGCAGCAAGAAGCCAAATCAAAAAGCCAATCTCTAAACCTCCAAACTGCACGTCACCCTATCAGCTGGGCGCAAGAACTGCAACAGAATTACAAGCCATGCATATTTATTCTTCTGAATTGGGGGCGGGGGAGGTTTCCAGATTGTTTAAAGGAAAAAAAAAAAAACACAATAAACCCACAGACAAACCCTGTCCAAAATAAATACAGACAGACCAGCTTTATTAATTTCACACACGCTGACTGAACAGAGATCACCACTGGAGCCTCTCAAGTTTATTGACTTGACTTTGTACCTTGTATATTTCAGTCAGAAGACTGAGGGATACCAGGAGCTCAGCTTCAAATCAAAAGATATTGATTGTAAATCTTAAATTTAAAGTATCTGCCAAACACATCTGAGAGATTAAATATAGCCAAGAAAATTATATAGGCAGAGTCAGTCCTCGCTTTGTGTCCTGGGTATTCATTTGAAACTGTATGCTTTGTTTTGTGGTGGCGGAATCCACCCAGTCATCTTTTTAACCAAAGTCAAACAACTTGTGAGGGGTGGCAAATAATTTTTAGGCTAAAAATATGTGCTGCCTTACATGTTGGTGTTTGACTTTGGCCAAAGCAGACTGGGCTAGGCATGTTCCACAACCACAGAACAGAATGAGGGCTTTGCATTTTGTGTAAGACACAAAATTATGTACAGACACAATGTTTTTCACAGCCTAAAATTGCCTCTATATCTGTGAGGCATAACCGCAGCAGGGAAGGGTGAATGTATCTCCCCGAAGATTAACCTGTTGGCATAGGCTGCCTCTGAAAGAATTTTGAAGGATTGTAGAGCAAAGTCCTCAAACTGCAGCGTACAGAAGAGTAACAAGCATTACTGTGGAATGAGGTACTGTTTTATAAAGGGAAACAGTCTTTACTCTGTTGTAAACTCATCACCCTGGTATATTCTTTCATCATTTGACTTGTGCTGTGTTTTGAAGCAGTAGCTTTTAGTTTGAAGACTTAAGCACTTACACAAGTGCTAATTGCCCATGTCAAAAGTGACTATGCAGACTAGCAACACAAAGTAGAACAGGGAGCATTCTGAATCTGTTCCAGAACCATGTCACTGCTCTGACCCCAGGCATGTCAGAGCAGCAGATATATACACAGAGAAAGTTAAGACAGGAAAGGGATGCAGAGAGGTGAGAAGCTAGGCAAGGAAGGAGAGGCAAGTCAGGAAAAAAGGTACCTACAGAAAGAATGAATGAATAGCAGAGGGCTGCCTAGCCAAACAAGGAGAATGCAAAGTATCACACATGTGCAGTACTTATGAACTCTAGCTGCTGCAAGCACACGCAGCTCCCAAAAGTCAGCCACCACTGCTCTCCACGAATAACCCAACCCCTGCTGCAGAGTCAGCAGTACAGATGTAGCCTGTAGCCTCCGTGGGGTGGAGAGAGGGGGTTGCTGGAGTCTATCACTAAAGCATGTAGAGAAAATATTGCCCTTAGAAAATCAGACAAGCACCAAGTTTATCCTGAGAAAGGAGGCCCACCACAAACTAGCCAGCTGGTTCACCCCAGAACAAGCAACAGCCACCTATGCAACAGATAAACAGCCACCTGTGCAACAGATAAGCTGGGCCGTTCCTGACACAGGCAAGGCAGCTCATCTGAATAACTGGAGCAGACCTGACAATAAGAGGGAGAGAGGGATCTGGGAGCAGCTCTCATTTACACAACATTAGGCACACATACAACAGAGAAGGTGCACAGGACTGTAGCCCACACACAAACATGGGCCCCTCAGTAATACAAAAGCCAGCGCCCCCCCTCCCCCCACACTATTGGCTAATATCAGGCTTTCACCATTCTACCGTCCTTTATGCCTGACACAGGGAAAACAATTATTAACAATATCTATGCATAAAACCAGCAGCATGGCATTACTCCCTGAGATCTGTGAATGTCAGGGGAAGGCTAGAATGCTTTGCCTAAGCCACAGGCAGCTATGTGTATGATCATGTTTCATCAGTTTCTTCTGATACATGGTGCCTGGGCTGTGGCCATTATCAGTCATTACACCTATTCCTGCACTGTGTAAGAACAAGATTGGTACCAGTGTTGCAACTAATCCTGAGCCCTGACACCAAGTAAGGTATGATGGAGAAGGAGAACAGCTTTTGTGGTTAAGATGCAGAACCAGGAGTCAACAAGTATTGATTTCTGATCCCAACTGTGCCAGTGTGTGTCTCCTTGGCCTACTCACTCCATTTCTCATGCCTCAGTTCCTCATCTGTAATACAAGGACAAAAATAGCTCCTATTTCCTACCCTGTGTCTGACTTGTCCATGAAGAGGGTAAACTCAGTGGGACAGACACTATGTGTTTGTATGATTCTTAGCTGAATGGGGCCCCGCTCCTTTAGCACTACTGTCATAGAAACAATCATCCACCATTTATACAGGGGTGGTGTGAGGCTTCATTAGTTATATTATACTCTACCTGTGAATTGGTGCTTGTTATTAGGGCTGTTGATTAATTGCAGTTACTCACATAATTAACTCCAAAAAATTAATTGCAATTAATTGCACTGTTAAGCAATAGATACCAATTGAAATTTATTCAAATATTTTTGGATGTTTTTCTACATTTTCAAATATATTGATTTTATTAGAAAACAGAATACAAAGTATACAGTGCTCACATTATATTATTTTTTTTACAAATATTTGCACTGTAAAAATGATAAACAAAATAAATAGTATTTTTCAATTCACCTCATGCAAGTACCGAAGTGTAGTCTCTTTATCGTGACAGTGTAACTTACAAATGTAGATTTTTTGTTACATAACTGCATTCAAAATGAAAAACAAAGTCCACTCAGTCCTACTTCCTGTTCAGCCAATTGCTAAGACAAACAAGTCTGTTTACATTCATGAGAGATACTGCTAACTGCTTGTTATTTACAGTGTCACCTGGAAATGAGGACAGGCATTTGCATGGCAATTTTGTAGCCAGCGTTGCAAGGTATTTACTTGCCAGATATGCTAAAACACTTGTATGTCCCTTTGTGCTTCGGCCACCATTCCAGAGGACATGCTTCCATGCTGATGATGCTTGTTAAAAAAAGAATGCATTAATTAAATTTGTGACTGAACACCTTGGGGGAGAATTGCATGTCTCCTGTTCTGTTTTACCCATATTCTGCCATATATTTCATGTTATAGCAGTGTCGGATGATGACCCAGCACATGTCTGTTTTAAGAACACTTTCGCAAAATGCAAAGAAGGTACCAATATGAGATTTCTAAGGACAGATACAGCACTCGATCCAAGCTTTAAGAATATGAAGTGGCTTCCAAAATCTGAGAGAGACGAGGCATGGAGAATGCTTTCCTATGTCTTAAAAGAGCAACACTCCAGTGCAGAAACTACAGAACCCAAATCACCAAAAAAGAAAATCAACCTTCTGCTGGTGGCATCTGACTCATGATGATGAAAATGAACATGCATCAGTCCACTCTGCTTTGGATTGTTATCAAGCAGAACCTGTCATTAGCATGGA
>NC_133772.1:84906796-84939426 GCF_003597395.2 Chelonoidis abingdonii
GCAGCTGTCTATAGTGCCTCCTGTAACAGCTGCATGACAGCTACAACTCCCTGGGCTACTTCCCCATGGCCTCCTCCAAACACCTTCTTTATCCTCACCACAGGACCTTCCTCCTGGTGTCTGATAATGCTTGTCCTCCTCAATCCTCCAGCAGTACACTCTCTCACTGTCAGCTCCTTGCCTTCTTGCTCCCAGCTCCTCACACACACTCCTTCTCCTCTGGCTCCCCTGCCTGACTGGAGTGAGCTCCTTTTTAAACCCAGGTCCCCTGATTAGCCTGCCTTGATTGGCTGTAGGTGTTCTAATTAAAGTAGCTATCTCTACTGCCTTCTAGAAAGATTTTATGGCTCCAGGTGCCTTGATTAACCTGGAGCAACTGCCATTTGGTTACCAAGGTACTAGGGATTTGTTTAGCCTGACGCTGACATACCTGTTTCTCAGTACTTTACTGTAGCCATCTGGCCTTGCCCCATCACAGCAGCAACTGTCCAAACATTTGATCGCAAATCATTGCACACCTCAAACTGCACTTTTATTTGTGGGAAAGCGTTAACAGATCTTTGTTTTTACTATTTGACCAGCTCTAGGGGTCTGGCTATAGCCAGGAGATGGTGGCGGTATTCAGCACAATATTTTTCTCGTGGTGCTGGTTTCTACTGCCTCTTGACTTGTGCCTGACTTATGAGGTTTACTCTGGTGCCAGTAGGGTGACCAGATGTCTCAATTTTACAGGGACAGTTTCAATTTTTGGGTCTTTTTCTTACATAGGTTCCTATTACTCCCACCACCTGTCCCAATTTTTCATATTTGCTGTCTGGTCACCCTAGGTGCCAGCTACTTCATCTTACCAGACCAAACCCTTTCCTCAAACACACTTTTCCTCAGATTGCCCTTAGTGCTGGCTCACGGGCTGATGCTCGTACTTCCATTGGGGTTGAAGGAGTTACTCTGGAATTTTACCACACTAACTCAGGGCAGGATTTAGTCTAATATCTTCAGTTCCTGGGGCTAAGAGGCTACATTCCTTAATGGCAGGTGCAGAAGCTCTTCCAATCCACAATGTTTTTTTTTAATTTGTTTTTGTTTTTTTGTGGTGATTTGAAATGATTTTTTTTGTTTAATTCTCAGTAAGAGCTGGTCCAGAGTTGAGGCGTGACAGTACAAAGTGCTTGGTGATAGGAACAAGGCCTGGGGGCAACACCCAAATTTATGGTTGATAATAATTTAAGACAGACAACTCTTTAATATACACACGTTTTGTTTCACCTCATCTCTACAACTCAATACATAAAATGTGCCTAATACATGTAAGAAATGCTCCCAGGCATTTTCCTCTTTTTTCCCATTTTGTATGTGCATGAACTCATGTCCCTCAGTCAGGAAGAAATAAATTAGTACAACATGGGTACGTTAAATATTTTATTTCTCAATAATCTTAAGATGTTTTTGGTATGTACCAACCCAGGCAAGCAAGTATCCAAACCTGCCAATGAAAAATGTACCTTACTGTAGGTTAGTTTCAGGTATATTAAAGACACTGGACTGCAGTTTACATTCCCACAGGACTGACCTGAATTTCACTTTTTCATACTGGACTCCAGCACAGGTGATTTTTTCAAGTGTTACCTGACAGACCTAGTAGAAGACAATTGAGTACCAATACTGGACTACTTCTAACATACATTTATCTTCATGTTCATAGATGGATCACACACATATCGGACCATGACAACTGAGGCCCAATAATCATTTGTTTTTAGTGTGTGTGTGGTAAAACAAAAGCCTTTGTAAAATATTCCCTTTCAGCACCTCAGTGTGGAGTAATAGTATTAACAGACCCTGGGTGATCCCATCTTCAGTTCTCTGTCAGTGCTTCCACATCAAGGACCCACCCACTCATCAGTTCTTTGCGTACTCAAAAACTGAAGCCACCTCCGAAACTCCCATTGATTTTACTGGTAATATGTGGTGTGCAAGCCCTGCAGGGCTGGCACTCAGTTTTTCATATAAAGAGATCTTCTTTTCTACCTGCCAATACAACAAACAATCCATGATCTTAAAATCCAGCTGAGTTCTTCCTTCCTTTAACTTCATCACCAGTTCGAGATTCTGGAACTAGGACTTGGCTGAAAATGGTGCTGTCAAAGATATCTCTCTCTTTCACACACACACACACGCGCTCGCTTTCCCAAAGCATTGCCAGGGCACTGTAACGGCAACGTCACCTACTGACACACAAATCCGTTAGCGCCATGGTTGTTTGGGAGAATCACTGGGACCAGATAGAAATTGGCCCTTTCCTATGCCGTCTCTCTCTGTACCCATACAAGGCTGCACTTCTACTGTCATTTTTTTTTTTTTTTAAGAATTTCGTGCAGTTTCCATCCCAAATCTTAAAATGACCCAGGTATTATAGCCGACGTTGGCTGAAGTAGCCAAGCTGGCAGCAGGATTAAACTGGATTCTCTCATTAAGCACACTCACAGAAATGTACCAGCTCCCAGGCCTTTGCTTTTCTCTTCTGGTGCCAGTTGCTCCCCTAACTGCCTTAGAGCGGTTTCAAAGATGCATTGCTTTTACTCACTTCTTTCCCATTCATTCAGCACTCAGCACAACACAGAAGACCTTATTGTCCTCATACAGGCCACAAGTAACAGAAGTCAATGGAGTTAGATGAGCGAGCCATTTTCGTTCAAACCTGGCCTGGGATCACCTGGATTTGGGTTTCATTATCTATGTGTTTCTTATAGCTCTGCTTTTCTTCCTCATTCAGTTTTCGTCAGGCATCTCTTCATTTCAGCATCCAGAGAGGTTGGATAATGTGGCATTTATTAGTAGGATTTCAGCTGGAGAACCCTAAAAGTGCAGTTTGACTTTGCAAAACAAAACAAAAATGTGACTCCAGAGCAAATGAGCTCAGTTTACAAGGAAAATGCTGGTTTCTCTACCAGCTAGCTCTGCAAACACAGCCAAGGCTCAGAGCATGACTGGGCTCTTCACACGGACCACCACTGGCAATAAAGGTGCTGCAGGGCAAATTGTATCCTTGGTGTCCCCTGTGCAATCTCACTGGCGTTTACTAATGATCCCAGTGATAGCTGTGCAGCCCCATTAGCCTCATTCACAGGTTTGGCCCTGTAACTGGAGTTCTGTGGATGATTCAGAAGGCAGAAGGGAATGCAGTCCCCCCACTCTGAGCTGGGCTGGCTCTGCAAGGCTAGCAGGAGTAAAATCTTTGAACTACGAAAGCCAGCAAGTCTGGCTATGACACACAGGGGGGCAGGCCTGTTGAAGAAAACGTCAGTCTCTAGTCAGAGTGGAGCTGCACTTTTAGCATTTAATTTAGGGGTCAATATCTACATTGCTAAGGTCTACTGTGGTGGTGGTGGTGGTCATGTCACATGTATTTAATGATTTTTGAAGGCTCTACACGCTGGCCCCTTAGAACATAACATAAAAGTGAACAACATGTTAATTTAAACATTGATGCCCCAAACATCATCTTCTCTGTGCTATCCCAAGCTGCCACAGGAAAACTCTCCATACAAGTGATCTCCAGGAGAACAACCTCTGGACCAAAAGTCAAACTCAGGGTCTGGTAGGAGCTATATGGAGCATATTCCATAGTCAGAGACTCGCCATTGAACATGTGTTTCATCTACCCTTCAAGACGGCATATCTAGGGACTGAAAACAGGACTGCCTTTGCTGATCTTAGCTGTTGTGATGGTGCACAGTGGACTAGGTGGTCTTTAAGGTAGCTAGGTCCCATACCATAGGAGGGGCTGTATAGATTATAGACACCTTACATTGCCCTTAGAAGCACATAGGAACTTAGGCAGTTCACAAACCACAGGAATAACGTGCTCACATCAACTCACTCCACTAAGCAGACAGACCACCTTTTGTATTAGTTGTATAGTAACTTCGGAGTAGTCCTGAAGTAACTTGGCAGCCCCAGCTAGAGTGCATGGCAGTAACCCAGCCTGGATGTGGCAAAGGCATGAATGTCTGTGGCTAGGTCAGATGCACGTACTGCTGAAAAAAGATGCCACTTACACAGTACCCAATGCCAGAGTTTCTGATGCCAGCCTAAGTATTAAGGTTTATTAAAATGACCGAATAGAGGATCCACTTGCGAGCTGTTGGGAGCCCAAAACAGGCAGGGACAGGGTTCTGCTTCCTTCTTCTTCCCCACTCACCCTGGAGATCCCACCAGTGGGGTTGCAGTGAGCCCAGAGGAGAGGCTGCTTTTGTCTACCATTCCCCCACCTCTACCCGTTTCTCTCTCTTCTGTCTGATCAGTTTCATAACTTGCTTTGTTCCAAATACTCAGGGTATGGGGATACATGCAGAGTGGCCATGGCAGCCCCAGGCTATTAGAGACACCAGGTGGGTGAGGGAATATCTTTTATTGGACAAACTTCAGCTGATGAAAGGGGGGGGGGGTGTCACTGCAGCAAAAAAGACTGCTTTTTACTGGAACTCTGCTGTACTTTACACATGCCATTTTGAAAACAAGAGACCCTGAAACATATGCTTGTGAAGAGGGCCTCTCTCTCCGAACAGCCTTTGTGTACAAGTCGCCAAGGAGGCCCAACGTGCTCCTCATAAATAAAGTACAATTGGGGAAGACAAGGCGTGTGGTGCAACAAAGGCAGACAGACAATTAATGTCTGAATCAAGATCAATGGGATCTGAGATGCAAACCTGCTCAGGGGAATTAATGAGAAATACAGAAGAATTTGCTGATCAAGTGCCTGAAGTCAAGGCAGGCAGAAACAAAAATATCCAGATGCACTAACTGATATACATAAGAAACTTGAAAGGTAAAGAGCTTGATTTGGAGCTAAAAAATGGATGATCTGGAGAATAAGGAAAGAAAAAATAACAGAAGGGTGGGAAGGCGTTAACAGAGGAATATAAAAGGGAACCCTAAAAATGTAAGGAAACACTGCTAAGAGAACCCTTGGTGAAGGAGAAAGGAGCTCCTGTGTATATAACCAGAGCATATTTCCACAGGCAGCTGCCAGGTCCTGCCCTAGGGATAAGGCTCTACAACTGCACTACCATGAGGGCAAGAATCACTTAGGTCTCAGTCCTGCAGAGAGTTAAATTTATGTGAGATCAGGTCCTCACTGAGACTCATTGGAGCACCAAGTTCCCCACTGGGGCATATGGACAAAGTGTGGTTATGCTTCCAAGAGGTCTTCACTTACATTAAGAATGAGAGGGAAGCTCATCAGGATCCCTGAAATGCTGTTCCAGGCCAATATAAAATCCCATCTGGGCATCCAATTGACATTGCTGTACTACAGTACAGTAGCAGAGCATGAACAGTCCCTAGAGGAGCTGGAGTTGTGCTTCAAGGAGGAAAGAAACAGGACTAGCAGAAGGTCTCTGTTGAAGCAGCAACAAGTCATGACCCAGAGGACCAGTAAATGGAACAGATGTCTTTCAAAGAGTACATATGGTGACAGAGAGAAGTGAGGGTAGAGACAGGAAGTAGAAAAGAGAAGATGCTGGCTGTTGGGGAGAAAGTGTCTAGGACAGTGACATTCTATTTGTTCCAAGCTTTCTATTTTAGCTTTGATTATTAGGAGCTGTATTGGCACACACATTGCTACAGCAAACAAAGGGCAGAACGAGCACTAGGAATGGGATGACAGGAGTAAGGAGTTGGAGTGTACTACCTGTCAGCTGGTCTGGGATAAGGCAGATGAGGCAACAACTGGAATAGGGTGGAATAGAACTTTATTTTTTAATTTTTTCCTTTGAAAAGGATTTTCCCCAACATATTGGTTGCCAACTAGGGAGGGTAGCAAGGAAAACCTCTCTGGGAGAAGGGAAGACTCCTTTAACTAATCCTTTGATGACATTTTAGAGTGATTGCTAAACAACATACCTCAGCTACAACCCAAACATGTAAATTGTGAGTTTTTATGCCTCCAGTGAAATCCAGATAAATGAAAACCAGATTATGATAGTATATTGCAACTACTCATTTACCTATTCTCACTAAGGACCAAAAGTGGGTTTCAAAAGAGCCATCAGTGTAGAAGAGATTTATATTGTCAATAAGAAAATAATAGAATAGACTAAGAGCCTGTAGGGAAGTCTCCAGGATCTGATGGGTTCTCATGTACATATTACCAAGATCCAGGAAAGAATCTCACTCCTAAGCTTTTAATTTTCTTAAATAATTTCCCAGACTTATCTCAAAGTCAACAAATAAATAAATAAATGAAAACACACACACACACACACACACACACACAAACACCATACCACAATGAAATATGACCTTCTCCCATTGATTTTGAAACCCAGCCAAGGCAAAACTGATTATGCCTCTAACAGTGGTATTTTCTTTTTAAACACTGATACCGAGATATTGTCTGTTTCATGTACCACATGCTGAGCAATATGTTGAGAGGACTCCATGTTTCTAAAACTAAACTGGCTTTTCATTAAGAGCACTATTTACAGAAGTGCTGCAACGGCAGCTAGCATTGAAGCCACATGCACACAGACTGGTTTCCTGATGCCTCCTCCAAAAACTCTTCCTTCAAGCATCCTAGATTCCTCCTTCCAGCTTCCATGAAGGTAGCAAGTACTTGCCAAGGTGCTTGCTAATAGGCTAGATTCTGCTACAACTATTAATTAAGAGAGACCCAAAAATTATTGTAGACTGCAGATTACCTTCTGACACTTGCAGATGTCATCTGTTTGACCCAGGGAAAGACTACACATGTCATGTTGCTGTCACACGATCAAGAGAAGGCATTTGAAAGGGTTGGATGGAATTATTTTTCAAACTTGCTGGATGACATGGGGATGGAAAACACATTTAGGAAATGGATGGAATCCCCATATGGCCCAATCCAGTTCTTAAGCACATGCTTAACTTTAAACAGGTGAGTAGTCACAACTTCAAGCATGTGAGATTTCAAAATGGAAGCCCCAGATCTTACAGAATATTATGGGGCAGAACAATTATAGGCCTTGCTGGTGTGGGCATCACAAATGCTGGATAAATATGGAACAAGATTTCACTGCTCCCTTAAAATCAACATAATAATTTTCAGCAGACACCTGTTCAAAGGAGCTCCTATCCAAAACGATATCTTACGTTAGAAATCTGGGACAAAACCTGACAGCTAGACATGCCTCTTTCCCTTGAACAATTAGATACAATCTAAGCTTCCCTCCCAGAGACACTGATCCCATTTTATTAACAATGGGGTGGAGAAAATAGGCCTACAAAGAGTAGGACAGTTAATTAGGGGGAAAGAGGTGAATAATGCACCTGTAGACATAACAGAGAACATTCAATATAGGCAACATGCTAATGTAATTATATGCAGTTAGAACAATATGGGCTTTTAGATGGGTGCCATGCCTCTTGCCTCACTTTCCACATTGGGAGCCAGTCTGTCTCTTACTGCTGGAGTAGTTTACCTCTCTCTAGCCCTGATTCAGTAAAGCAATGAAGCACAGTCCCAATGGGATTTATGCAGATGCTTTGTTTTGAAGCCTGTTCTTAAGTGTTTTGCTGACTCAAACTCTCTCCATAGAGTTACTCTCCTACTGTGGATATTTTAGTCCTTCAGTCACACTTAGAAGTCTACCCTTCCAGGGTGATAAAAGTAACAAAACCACAATCCTAAACTCTCCCCAGGCCAAAGCTCCTTCCCTAGGATTCATGTGACCTTCTTGACTGTCTGGGTCTACATAGTACTTAAAGGGACTGTACTCTCTGTTATTGGGTCTGATTCTCACTCTGATGGCATCAAATGGCCTTCAGGATAGCAGAAGCAGCCCTGCGAGGATGCCTGGTCAGCATACAGCCCTTATGTGAGCTGTACATCAGCTCTGCTCCTAGCCCCTAGGACAGAGGGCTAGTTCTTAGCTCTCCCACGTCTCTATGGTTAGACTGTCCTTTTTATATGTGAAATGTTTTGGATCAAATAGTTTACAGCATATGCAAAAGAGTGATAAGAGCAAGGCTAATGATAATGCAAGTAAATAGATTGTAATAAGTGATTCTGAACGCATGATTTGATTCCAGTGAATAAGAGTAGTGAACTGTGCTTTATTAAATAAAACATTGGCTCTCCACCAAAGAGTGTTCTCCCATTCAGTCACCTCTCCTAATAGCCTGCCTCTCCTAGAGCAGCATTTAGATTACGACCCTGTGAACAAGCAATTCACTACTTGCATACAACAGATCAATGACTGCTACACACAACCATTTGGCCTAGACACAGGTGCACGGCAGGTGCTTTTTTTTTTTTGAAATTGCGAAAGGATCGACTAAAGTTAAAAAAAATAGCAGCTGTTGTCTATCACTTCAGTGAGTACTTCTGTATACCCACTTTTAACAAATTTGCCCACTTTTAATAAAATGAGAAACTACATCCATTCATCTCATCAATATTGTCCCGTCTTCTGAATAGTCAAGACTTCTTGAGCAGGATAATGCCTTATAGAGAAGAAAGAGACATACACCCTAGGTGGCCTTTCCTCATCTATTTATCTAGAACAGCTACATCATTTCTGTTAACGCTTTGAATAAGAACGAACAAAATAAAAAACAGATACTCAGCCCCATGTTCAGACTATCCAGCCAAAACACTTCTCCCTCCTCTGCTTCCTTTCCTGCGCCCTCACTTCCAGAACCAATGTTAATCTCACTCTGTATCAAACACCCTCAAATCTTTTTTGCAAGTGCATGTGCTTGACTATCACTCACTGGGAAGGTGTCACTTAAAAGCAGTGGGCTTGGAGGGGCTCTGTTACACTCTGAACAGGAGCGCTGCTTTGGAGCCAATAGGGGAGTTAACCTAGGAACAGCTAAAATACTTCACTTAGCTGCCTTAAACCTTGGGTTAACAAGCCTATCCTGTTCAAATATTGGGAGGGTATCCTGCAATGGCACGTACATTTAACCCTTGCATGGCTTCCAGGTATTTATTTCAATGTTAGATGGGGCTGCGTGGCAGCAGATCATTTTGCAGATTTGCTCTGCTAAGTGGTTTTCCCCACTCCCCAGTGCTCACCAGTCTGCCACTGAAAAGAGTACATGTCACTTTTGTGACTAGTCCACAACAAGCGATTTAGAACTCCCAGGGGGTCATGAACACAAACTCCAATGGGAAAAATTCCCCATTTTCACCTATGTGTTGTGCGTTTCATAAGACATATGGTTCATGGTGTTGAAGTTATAGCAAAAGGAACAGGAGTACTTGTGGCACCTTAGAGACTAACAAATTTATTTCAGCATGAGCTTTCGTGAGCTACAGTACCCAGAAGCCACCTACTACAGGACAGGCCCAACAAAGAAAATAACAGAACGTCACTAGCCATCACCTACAACCCCCAACTAAAACCTCTCCAGCGCATCATCAAAGATCTACAACCTGTCCTTAAAGATGATCCCTCACTCTCACAGATCTTGGGAGACAGGCCAGTCCTCGCTTATAGATAGCCTCCCAACCTGAAGCAAATACCAGCAACCGCACACCATACAACATAGACATTAACCCAGGAACCTATCCTTGCAACAAAGCCTGATGCCAGCTCTGTCCTCATATCCATTCAAGTGACACCGTCATAGGACCTAATCACATCGGCCACGCCATCAGGGGCTCGTTCACCTGCACATCTACCAACGTGCTATATGCCATCATGTGCCAGCAATGCCCTTCTGCAATGTACATTGGCCAAACTGGACAGTCTCTATGCAAGAGAATAAATGGACACAAATCTGACATCAGGAATCATAATATTCAAAAACCAGTGGGAGAACACTTCAATCTCTCTAACCACTCAGTGACAGACTTGAAGGTGGAAATTTTGCAACAAAAAAACTTCAAAAACAGACTCTAAAATTAGATACAATTAACTCAGGCTTAAACAGAGACTGGGAATGGTTGGGTCTTACACTAATTGAATCTATTTCCCTATGTTAAGTTCTCCTCACACCTTCTATGGGTCATCTTAATGATCACTTCAAAAGTTTTTTTTTCTCCTGCTGATGATAGCTCATCTCAATTGATTGGCCTCTTACAGTTGCCATGGCTACTTCCACCTTTTCTTGTTCTCTGTATATATAAATATCTCCTGTCTGTGTGTTCCATTCTATGCATCCGAAGAAGTGAGCTGTAGCTCATGAATGCTCATGCTGAAATAAATTTGTTAGTCTCTAAGGTGCCACAAGTATTCCTGTTCTTTTTGTGGATACAGACTAACATGGCTGCTACTCTGAAACCTGAAGTTATAGCAGTGACTCGAGCCAAGGAAGAAGCACTGCCGTGACCGTCTTGACAGATGTAAACTTAGGGCATGATCCTTCAGCTCCTGGGAAGCCAATGGAGGTACCACCCAAGGAGGGCTTGATGCAGAAATGAGGGGTTTCCTCCTAGGGCGATGCAATACTCCAATCAGAGGCAGCTCAGGAAACCCCTCTTCATTTGTACAAACCCCAGACCTCTGTGCAAAACTGGGGTGAAGCTAAAAAGAGTTCAAGATACATTTGACTAAAATCAGGGAGTTCTGTCAGTCTCATCAGACCCCTACAAATAAAATCCAATGGTACTTCCCTCCCCCAACATATTTACTATTGTCACACACATTCATAAAGTGCCCATCTCCACAGGATCTGCATGCCCTTTGCAAGGGTTGGAATTAAAGCAAACAACAAACTTAATATAGGGAGCACCATGACCATGCAATGCCAAACTTGATGTTCTTAAAAGAAAGGGATGGGAAACCCTGGTCAAGTCAGTTAAATGCCAGTGGATTTAAGAACCTGTGTGGTTAGCAGAAAGCTTGGTCAGAGAAGTGTTGTTCCATCCAGCACACTCTTAGACAGAGCACTGAGCCTGAACAAACAGGCAGCATTTGCTGGTGAGGTCTTTGCAGGGGGGACAGAATCCTCCTGTGCTCATGGCTGAAGGCTCAATAGCCCATCTGGTTGTGTAACGGGGCGGGACTCCCCACCGCAACGCCTCCTGCTGGCCGTGCTGGGAATTAGCTCTTGGTTGCCAATGTGCCTTCCTCTAGTGGTGTCTCACTGCCATCACTTCTGTTCCACCTCTAAGACCTGTGTCACTCCCCAGCATCCTCTTCTAGGCACGGCCTTCTGGCAGTGCCCCACTCCACTTTCTGCCTTGTGGGGAACCGGCTATCTCTAGTCCATCCACTTGCCGCTGTGGCCTACTGCAGCCTTTGGTCTAGCTCCTCACCTCATGGGGCAAACTGCAGTCTGAATTCTGGCCAACCCCCTCTGTGGCAAGTAGAGGAAGGAGGAGGAGGGGCCCAGGCCCACTCGCTACTCTGGGCCCTGACCCAGGGTCCCTATAGCCAGTGGCCACTCCTCCATTTTCCTGAGCCACTTCCCCGCAGCCTCAGCATCTTCCCAGCTCTTTGTATCAGGGGCTTCAGTTTGACATTCCTCAGGCTGGAGCTCCCTATTGCTCCATTGACCTGCCCAGCACTGCTTTATCTAAGGTATTTCTCTAAGGCAGCCAGTCCTTCTCCCTTGCACTCCAGGGAGAGACTGCCCCTGCTCTGTTGAGCAGCCCTTCTTATATGGCCTTGATTGACTCTTTACAGGCCCTCCTCCCAATGGTTGGGTTTTGTGCAGCCCCCCAAGGGCTGCTTAACCCTCCATCTATCTGTGTGGCTGCCCTGCCACCAAAGCCACCCCAAGGAACAAGGTACAAGGAACATCTGTGGAGCTGCGTGGATCCCGTTGGTGCTAGCTTCCCATATCCCATTGCCATGGTCCCCTGCCCGCCCCCCCCCTTACCCCCGGGCCAAGTCTTTCCAATCCTCCCGTAAGGACTGGGACTCTCCAGGGACCAGGAGTCCTGTCCATTTCCTGGATCAGGAAGAAGGCCTGGAGTCAGTTTAAAACCCAGGCTTTTATACAAAAGTCTGTCTGTTGGTCTCTGGAAAATCCAGTTTGAACTAGTATATGCATCTCTTCCCGGGGGACTTCAAAGGGCTTGAGTAAGTTCACTAGCATCCCAGCTCCCTACGAGAGACAGTACATATAATGCCATCACCACATACACAATTACATTTTTAATCTGATGTACCCACCCCAGAAGTATTACCCTCATTCAATAATTCCATAAAGCTGATCTTAATTCCATAAGGTCTGTTCAGAATATAACAGGATATTGTCAGGGTATTATCACAACTGGTTTGGGGCTCAGTCCTGCATCTTAATTCACCAAACATTCCCCCTGTGGTCATCTGACTGAGGATACAAGATTTCAGTAGGAGTTTGATTTGTGAATTGAATGCAGGGTTGGGCCCTTATGTATACATCCATTTTTCTGCCTCTTTGTTTTATATTTTCCCTTTTTGTGCCATCTTCCCACTGGGAGAGAAAGAAGGTAGAGGGAACCTCCTTCCGTCTACCCATACATAGCTTTCCTTTACCGCAGATCCAGGCAGAATACTGCTACTGTCACTCCACAAATGCACGGGGGGCTAACGGCTAACGGCTAACAGCCATCAGCTCTCCACAATGCCCATTGCCAGTCAGCCTCTGGGGGGCAAAGTCATGGACCCATCCCCAGGTACCTGCTAGCATCTGGCAGAAGGCACTGCATGAAGTGCATATTATATTTTTCTCCAGCAACTATAAGTGCTGCACAGCATGCACCCCCAGTGCTTCCAGGGGCATTCTGCCTCCACCTGCTCTCCACAGAGTCCCTCAGGCTTCTTCCACTCAGCTTGCTACAATTCAGATGTCACTGATGAGCACAGTATGAAACCACAAACAGATCCACACCCAGCGTTCTTCCCTGGTTATCCCTCTTGGCATAACCAAGATATTGAACAGGTCTTTTGTGGAAGGAGCAAAGTATACTCTGGGGCACTGAGTCCAATTTCCACAGTAGTTTGCATGCATGCAGATCTTGGCATAAAGTGAACATATTTCAGCAACATTTGGACCTCTTATTGTTCACTTTTCAAGTAATTCAATGAAAAGGAATACCTCTGCATCTGAAAGGGATGGCCCAGTGGCTGGGCAGCAGGGAAACCCGCACTGCCATGTCCTTGCTGTTCCTGTTCCACAGATGAATTAAGACATCAGGCTCCTGGCAACTTTCATGAGCACTGAATACACTTTAAAAATAAATAAATAAAATAAAATAAAAAGCCCACCACACATGATTAGAAGAAACTAAATCTCAGCAAGATCCTTCCCGTCCCCCAGACACGGCATCAAATCATTTTCACAGAGTATCAGGATGTGTGAAATCGCGGTTTAATTTTATAAGTGTTGTTTTCACCATGAAATGTGGAGGTCTCAAACCTCTGCCTCTATGCAATCGCAACTGCAGCAAGCTCATTCTCACATTGTCAAGTCCCTCTGTAGGCCCCAGTTACAGGAGAGGTGCGAAGAGAGGGGTTAAGAACAAAACGTCTTAAAAGGTTTTGTTCGTTTGGTTTGATGTATAACTGGAAAAAAAAAAAGTTTGAAGGATTACAAGGGAAATCTATGAACTGCTGAGCTGGTGGGGTTTCCTTCACAGGTGTTGATTTGTAAATACCATCACTGCAGCATCTTCTCAACACTTAATAAATACATAGGCACTTAGGGTGTGCCTAAACTGCAGCTGGAAGAGTGCCTACCAGCAGCGATGGCTCCAGGCACCAGAGCTCCAAGCGGATTCGGCAGCAATTCGATGGTGGGTATGCTGAAGCTGCGGGACCGGCGGACCTCCTGCAAGCAAGCCACTGAAGGCAGCCTACCTGCCGTGCTTGGGGTAGCAAAAATCCTAGAGCCACCCCTGCCTACCAATGTGGGAAGACAGACTTATATTAGGGAGGTTTCAGCTAGTATGCTCGAAAGAGCAATGTGGACGTTCTGCCTTGGGCTCTCAAGCCCACCCAACCTCTTACACTGCAGATCCCAAGGGAGAACGTCCATGTGGCTATTTTTAGTACATTAGCTTGAGCCCCTCTAGTGCAAGTCTGTTTACTTGGCCTTGGAGGCTTGTTCCCAGCCGCAGGGTAGACATACTCTTTGGGCTTTCCATTTATCACTATGCTGCATGGCATCGGCATGTGGAAATTCACAGCACCAGCAAGGACAGAATTCTGATCAGTCTTCAAGCGCATGTTCCTGCAAGGACTCTGGTGCTGACGCAGCAAAGCACGTGCCTAGCTTTAAGCACAAGGGGTCTCATTGATTTCAATGGGACCATTCCCATGCTTTGCTAATTGGGGGGAGAGTCCTCAGCATCTTGCAGGATTGAGTCCCAAAAGCACACATGCCTACCTCTTGCACAAAAGGAGAATTTCCTACAGCTGCTAGGACATAAGACAATTGCAATTCTGGTTCTGTACAGAAGAGGAAGGGTCACACTAGATTTCTCATTACATAATTGTGAACTCTTTGGGGCAGGATCTGTCCTTTACTAGATGTTCGTACAGTGATTAGCACAGCGAAGCCCTGACCTGTTGAAGCATTTCTTTTATGTAGAGCGATTTAGACAGCGCCTATCCCAAGCCTCCAGGAGCTTTATCCTTCTCCTATTGAAGTTAGCAGGAGATCCAGCATGGAACTTACTCTGTGTTACACTGCAGCAACTGCTTAACAGCAGAAAATAAACAAGACCGTGGGTTCAGGCTACAAGCTAAGCGTGCTCAGTCCAACAAATTGCAGGGGAAAGTTTAGGAAGCAGAACGTAACTTGGCATTTCGTCAGAACTCCATCGCTGAACACATGCTGTGTGCAAAGTGCCACAAGAGTATAAGGACACGTATCTCAGTTTTAAGTCTTGTCCTAAAGACAGCAACTCCAACAGCATCATTCCCTTAACAGCAAACGGCACATCAGTTCATTACTGGCTCAAAGACTCGCATTAACTTTGGGCTAGTCTCTCAAAGCTAAGAGCATAGTGCAGTGGTGGGCAAACTTTTTGGCCTGAGGGCCACATCTGGGTGGGGAAATTGCATGCAGAGCCATGAATGTAGGGCTGGGGCAGGGGTGCGGGAGGGAGTGCGGTGTGCGGCAGGGGGCTCAGGGCAGGGGGCTGGGGTGCGGGGCAACATGTGCTAACTAACATTTGAAAAGGTTAGTGTAGGCAGACACCCTCCTTTCACACATGCTCAACTGGTAAGATTAAAGCTTAGATCGGAGTGGGCCGGATCTGGCATGTCAGGGCTTTGGATTTGGCCCGTGGGATTGCTACCCCCATGGTGCAGTGGGACTCAGGCAGTCTCCCTGCCTGCCCTGGCCTCGTGCCACTCCCAGAAATAGCTGGTACCATGTCCCTGCAGCTCCTGAGGGAAGGGAAGGGAGGGAAAGGGAAGGGGGCAGAGGGCTCTGTGCACTGCCCTTGCCTGCAGGCAGCGCCTCCCACAGCTCCCATTGTTTGGAATGGGGAACCTTAGCCAGTAAGAACTTTGGGGGAGGTACTTGCAAGCAAAGGCAGCAAGCGGAGCCCTCTGCCCTGCCCCTCCCGCCCCCAGGAGCTGCAGGGACGTGGTGCCGGCTGCTTCTAGGAGTGGCACAGGGCCAGGGCCAGGGCCAGGGCCAGGGCACCAGCTTTAGCCCTGCTGTGTGCTGCTGCCATCCCGGATCCACTCAAGGTAAGTGGCACTGGGCCAGAGTCTGCACCCCAGCCCCTTGCCACTCCCCAAGTCCCACCTTTGAACCCCCACAACCCCTTGTCACACCCCAACCCCCTGCCCCGAGCTCCCTCCCACACTCTGCACCCCAACCCGCTGCCCTGAGCCCCTTGTACACCCTGCACCGTTCCTATACCCCAGCCCCTTGCCGTGAGCCCCTTCCTGCACACTGTACCCGCTCCCACACCCCAACCCCCTGCCCCAGCCCTACATTTGTGGCTCTGCATGCAATTTCCCCACCCAGATGTGGCCCTCAGTCCAAAAAGTTTACCCACCCCTGGCCTAGAGGGAATATTAGGCTTGGACTTGACAATTTAAACAGATGTTGAGGTATATGCTGCTTTGTCTGCACTAGTCCAGTGGTTCTCAACCAGGGCTCTGATGCCCCTGGGGGGCTGTGAGCAGTTTTCAGGGGGTCCATCAAACAGGGCCAGCATCAGACTTACTGGAGCCCAGGGCAGAAAGCCAAAGCTCCTCTGCATAGGGCTGAAGCCTAAGCCTGAGCAGCTTAGCTTCATGGGGGTCTGTGTGGTATGCCCCCCCCCAAGTAATTTCTCTCTTTGCTGCCTCCGAACCCCAGCCCTGGCTTTTTTTTGGCACGCAGAAAAATTAGTTGTGACACAGGTGGGCCATGGAGTTTTTATAGCATGGGCGCGGGGGAGAGGTTGCAGAAAGAAAAAGGTTGAGAACCCCTGCACTAGCCCCAACTTCAGTCTCTTGTTGCAAGTACAATGAAGTGCTGGGCTATGGGCAGAACCTTTTGGGAGGGTATAGGCTAAATGAAAGTTTCAGAGGCCAAGACTAAATGGGATGTGCTTCAAAGGCTACAAAGCATTACTTTTCCCTTCCAGGGTGGTTTTCCTTCCCCCATGTTTTAATGTGATAGATCGTCGGATAATGACACATAGTGGTTCTGACTGACGCACACATACAGAATTACAGAGCATGGGAAATTGGATACTAGGCTTTATACTGTATTTCAGGGGATTCTGGAGTCACCTCCAGAAAGAGACACTCTGTCAATGCTGTCACATTCCCCATGGCGGCAGGCATGCTGCCGTGTGATCAATTTCCTGCCAGCAGTTGGATCTATTGCGCAGCCACAGAACAGAAATATGAAGTGTAACTGACAAAGATTTACATGAATGAAACTGCAGCTCAATCTACCCTAGGAAACTGCACTGTTGAAGAGGTTTCAGCAAGCATAGCCTTGAACCAATACTGACAGTGGTTTAAGTGTGTGTAGATTAGACACATCCATTTTCAATATTGGCTGGGGGGGGGGTGAGAGAGGAAGAGAAGAGACACCATTTTCAGTAACAGTTTGATTTCTTTGTGTAGACAAGGCTTCTAAGTACGTAGTACGTGGGAGCAAGGGGGATTGGACTGAGTGTGTGAAAAATCTAGACAGAAAAAAAAAATCTGCCTTTCCACTTCCTCGTTCTCCCACAACAAAAGATCCCCCTCAGCAAAGAATCAAGTGTCTTGAAATCTCTCCTTTCCCATTCCTCCAGCTGCTCTCTGTTTTGTGCTCACATGGAGGCAGCACAGTGATCACACCAGCCTAATTATCTTCACTCTGCTGCCTTCAACACCCTTCAGGGTAGGCTGCTTCACCTACTAGAGAGACTAGGGTGGTGTGGCTCTTTCATAGCTGAAGAGGGGGAAAGCCTTTGGAGAACAGGCACAGACCAAGTGCTATTTGGTCGTTCACCGGCAATCTTGTTCAGAGTGCGCCAGTGGATAAGGTATTACAGACTTCACCCACCAGACCTGAAGAACTCCGTGTAGCTCAAAAGCTCGTCTCTTTCACATACAGACGTCGGTCCAATAAGAACTATTACTTCACCCTCCCTGTCTCTCTTGCGTACCACTCTGGCACTCTGGAGACATAGGTTCTATTCCTGGCTCTTCCATTCACCTGAGGTGTTACCAAAAGATAAATTATATCATTTCTTGGCAGGGAGATAAATGGATGGAAAGCACTATACAAGAGTGAAATATTTTTCACCATTGCTTTGATTTTGTTTATTATTGGGTTGAATGAAAGTCCTGGATCCAAACACCCTCTGATATTCCAGGAAGTGAAGGTTCAAAATTCAAACGTGCAGATCTTCCTGCTCGTGCCTCTCTCTCTCTCCTAGGTCAAACAAAAATCCCAAATCTAAACCCCCTCAAGCTCTGAAGTACTTGAAATCCAGCTCTCTCGATTTCACAGCACACACGCTGGTACAAACTAAAAACAACATTAGGCCCTTATATACAGTGTCGGTGCTACCATTAATTTGGGGGCGCCAAAAAGTGGTGCCCCCAATTTTTTTTTTACAGCGTTCCCCTTCGAGTGCGTGGTTGCTGCTCCGCTTCTCCCGCCTCCCAGGCTTGCAGTACCAATCAGCTGTTTTGCACCGCAAGCCTGGGAGGAGAATTAGAGCAGGGGCCGAGTGCTCGGGGAGGAGGCGGAGCAGAGGTGAGCTGGAGTGAGGAGGTGCTGCACGGTTCCGGGGAGGGGGAGGTGCCGTGAGGGGGGGGGGACGTCTCGGGGGGGGGCAGGGAGCTGCCGCAGGGCTGGGGGGTGCGCAAGGTGGAAGTTTCGCCTAGGCTGCAAAACTTCCTTGCACCGGCCCTGCTTATATAGCAATTTCACCTTCGTTTATATTGCATGAACACTGCGGGGATCAACCTCCCTGCTTTTCTTTGATGGGGAAACAGAGGCAAAGAGCAACTAAAGAACAGAATTTCAGAGACAAGCACGCGTGATTCCCATCAACTAATGGGGAGTTCCCAGCGCCGCTAAAGATCAGGCCCCATGTTTCTCAAGTTGAACACTGAAAAATGGAGGCAATCAACATTAATGGAGAATTTTCAACAGCTCAGTGGATTTGCCCAAAGCTATACAAGTCAGTAGCAAAAATGGGGAAGAACCCGAGGACTATCTTCTAATCTTATGCGATTACTCTTGACTACTTCATACCAACTACAGGCTGGGTGAGCTGGTTTAGCTACAATGAGAATTTCTCCCTCCAAAACCTCAGACTTTAGAGTTTTTAAAACAAACTGGTTCTTTTTTGCAGGAGGGGATTGTTTTACTCATGGTGTATGTGTAGTTTTTTTGGGAGGGGGCAGGGGGGCGAGGTTGGCATGTATTTGCACTTCCTGATTGAAGTGTGGATCAGAAGCACTGGGATATTAAGGGAACGGCTGTTCCTACCATACAATCAGCCCAGCCATAAGCAGGAAGACCTGATGTCTTATGACAGAATGCATGCCAATTTCCTGCTCCATTCTGCAGACTCAAGAGGCTGGATAAGCAGCTGAACTTGTAGGTACCAAAGCTTTTGAGGTCTGCATGAAATTCTCCCTGTAAACTGCAGTTTAATTGTCCTCCCTCCCCCAGTTGTAAAGGACACAGTGAAGACATCCTTTGCATATGCCAGGACATCAGCTGGAATGAAACAGACAAGATAGTGTTGTACCAAACTGATGCAAATCAAGGGTTATAAGAAGCAACGCAGTAGATCACTTGGACATAGCAGCCTGTGCACTTATATACATTTTCAAAAAAAAAAAAAAAGTTCAAACAAAATTCCATTTAACTACTAATATTTACACATTAATTTTTCTTTAAAAATATCTACCTCCCTCCAGACAACATCTGGGTAGAAAGAACATGGCTTGGAAGAGACCAAAGAAGGTGACAAGGGAAATTAAGATCTACTTTTCTTCTCTTTCCTTCCTGTGGATGACACAAATTTGCCTAATTACAGAGCACAGCTCCCAGAGGAGTTTGCACTGACAGCACCCAGACAAACTGGCCAACACACCAACCTATGGTACTGTAGATTAGAGCACTGAGCTACCTTTCTGGTGCTGTTTTGTCTAGCAAGTTAGTAGCACAACTACAAGATCAGAACACAAAGGACAAAACTCAGCCCTGGTTAAGCATGTGCAATTCCCATTGGAAGCAGATTTACACTGTTTGTTTCAGGGCTGACTTTGGACCATAAGGTGAAATCCTGCCCTTCCATGAAGAAACCATCCTGCCAGAAGCAGAAGCACAAGTGGCAGCTCATCCTCTCACCAACAAGGAGTCTGGCATGGTGTGGCATGCTACCTGCCTCCCGTTCTTCAGAACATTTTCTGCACATGTTCTGTTAGGCAGTAGGGAGGAAGACAGATGCATGTGCCAGAGGAAAGAGGGTTTAGGGAACAAGAAAGGACAGGATGCAGACTACAAATTAATGGATGGGGCACAGTAATTTACAAGCCAGTGACCTAGCAGGGGGCAGCAATCCCATGCAAGTATGAAGCCACTTTCAGAGAATACAGGTCAGACCCATAGGTCATTTTTGTATCAGGCCATGGGAAGAGCTGCACCTTAATTCTGCATCAGGACACTCCTGTTTTTAAATTCAGAATCAGTCAAAACACTTGGAGTGTAAATGGGATCAATAATTCCCATCAGCTTTCAAAATGACTCAGGAGAGGCAGCCTGAGAAGTGGCAAGAATTTAGTATCGCAGAAACAGAGGCTCTTTGTAGAGCTTGCTGCCCTCGCAGAATTCCTGAGACTCCTGCTGGGGCAGATCCTTTCTTTGCTTCCCCAGACTTAACACCTTAGAATTAAGCCAAAGTGAATGGAGACACTGAGGGATCAAATGGAATGAAGTATTGGAGCTTTAGGCCAGATTCTGATCCCCTTGACTCAGTGGAGAGTTATACCAGTGTGTTTAAATACAAACCCAAGTGCAAATTACAGATAAGTGGGGGCAAACTTTCTGGTGTAGGTGGTGAAGAGTATGAAATTGCACCTGCTCACAGAATAGCTGAATTAAGCACATGTTGGGCCAGATCCCCAGGTGGTGTAAATAAGTACGGCTATATCACCTGATGATTTGGACTATTTTAGTTTAAGAACCTGATTTGCAGGGTTGGTTTTCACTGCAGCATTAGCTCGAGTCATCTATACTCAAGCTGACCTAACTCAAATGAGAGCGGCTGTACTGCAGAACTCTCAAGCCACACAGTGTGTTTGTAGGCATACAGAATGCTGAGTCTGCACTGCTTCAGTAGCTTGAATGTCAGCAACACTTGGGCTTTAACCTAGCCCTGTCCCCCGAATGGCCAGGTAGCTTGAGTTTCAAGCACTAAATTCAAGGTAGAGATGTGTGTGTGGATGGAGGAGTCAGGTTGGGGCAACACTCGAGTTACTCTGCAAGCTAACACTGCAGTGAAGAAAGTCCTCAGTTACATTGATGTAAACCAGGAGCAACTCCACTAACATCAGTAGTGTTTTTCTAGTGCAAGAGAGAAGAAAGAAAATCAGGCCCTAGAGTTCTTCATACCACTTGTCAGGTAACATATCCCCAACATCCCTGGTCTTTGTTTCCTGTTTACCCTGTTCATCTCATCCTTCAGTTCACACATTTTAACCATGTACTCTTAGCCATGTTAAACAGAGGATAAGGCATAGATGCAAATAAAGTGTCACCAGCAGTGACATCAGATCAGTGACATCCCTGCAGTCGCCAAAGATTAGAATCACAAGAGGCAAGTAGTCCTATGGGAGTTGGAGAGTGCAGGTCTGACCAGTAAGTAGCAGCTCACCTGGGTGTCTGAAGACTGGAATGAGTCCATGTGTTGCAGACAGACTTTACTACTATATAGAAACCTCACGCGCACAGGGCGCTGGCTTTAGAACCCTTTCTTGTTCAAAAGGAGACCTGAATCACTTGAGCTAAAAGTGCTTTCCACTAGAGGGCAGCATCCATCACTCACACATGCAGAGCCAGTACATTACAAGACCTCAGTCCAAAGGTACTATTATTCCCCTGAGAATAAATTAGATACAGTAACAATCACCAGGGCAATCAAGCCTCATGCTTTCGAATAAGTTGATCACCAGTGGGGGTCATACTTTCTCCCAAGTTGCCCTTTGGAAGGAACTCCCATAAACATCCCCAAAGCCACTTCATTGTTCCCTGTCAAAGACCTCCTTAAAACTCCGCTTTGCTGGGAGTCTGGGACACCTAAAAAAGGCTTAACAGCAAGGCTGCTGGCATGCAGGGACCACTTTCCATCATGCTCACAATCCTATCGCATTGTTTCCTTGCGCTCTCCCGTCCAGCTGTATCCATCTATTGTCTCTTGTCTTATACCTAGAATGTAAGCTGCTTGCAGCAGGGACCATCTTTTTGTTCTGTTTGCACAGTGCCTAGCACAGTGGGGTTCTGATCCATGACAGAGGATGCCAGGTACTACAATAATATAAACAAACAATGAAAGTTTTCCTGCTATAGTGCTGCACAACACTAAGATGCTTTATTGGGGGTGTTTATGCATTCTGAATCAGCCAGCACCGGCCATTGTTGAGCCCAGATTATGTGTTATTGACAGTCATTAACTTGCACGGTGCAGTATTGAAAAAAGGCAGACGAGTTCGATAAGCGGAATATTAGGCCAATGTGGCAGCTCTTATACAGGACACAAAAGGAAACGTTTGACAATAGAAGATCAGAAAGGGAGGGAAATGCCACTCTAAAAAACTAATTGCTGCACAGCACTGGGATTGTGACATAATGAAAAAACTATTTGCTTAGATGTAGGTGACAAGAAACACTTCCTGCAGTGCACTAAAAAACTAATTGCTGCACAGCACTGGGATTGTGACATAATGAAAAAACTATTTGCTTAGATGTAGGTGACAAGAAACACTTCCTGCAGTGCACTAAAAAACTAATTGCTGCATGGCCAGGCATTGTTTAGATGCCGACCAACTGTCTGCCAGACCTAATCTTTAGAAACAGTTACTTGATTGTCTTTCTCACACATACCCCCCCACCCACCCACACACACATATACCTCACCATTTTAATACACTAAAGGAAGATACCTTGGGAGAAGAGCTGGGATGATGCTGTGTTCATACTGTGGCCACAACGCTGCTAAATTCTGTGGAAAATTGAAATTCCTTTCTACTACACAGGGCAAATTGAACAATAAGGAGAATACAGAAGTGACAAAGTCCATTATTGAGATCTTTGGTGTGAAGAAAAAAAGTGAATTACTCAGTGTGGGCAAATGATCAAGTGTTTAGAGAAAAGAACTGGCATTTTTAGGGATATTTTTACAGCTAGTGTGGCAGCTAGGACAGGGCCGCTGCTGGCTTTTCTGGGGAATAGTGCACCAGATCGATGCCCCTTCCTGAAGCTGCATGCTGTCTCGCTGCCTCTCTCCCCCAGTCCGCAGCCCCTCTCCTGCTCTTCAAGCTACTGCTGCCTCTCCGTGACTCAATCCTCTCATCAGTTCACTATACACATTTTCTCCTTCAAGAATATCAAAGTCTCCTCACCAGCACTCCTGGGCAGTCTTCCCATTCACTGCCTTGTAGTGCCACTCCCCTAGTGGCTGGCAGGGAAACCTGGGCTCAGTTTCTACTTTGGGTTCTAGTTCAGGGACCCTCTCGTCAGCAGTCAAGGTCTGTTCCCTTCTAGACCTTTCTGTCTTTCCCCGAGCCCTGTCCTACCCTCCTGGCAGCACCCCCAGTTTGCCAGGCCAAATACATATCCCTTCTCCAAGGAAGTAACTATCAATTTTCCTATCAGCTCCCTTCTGCTGCCTATTTTCTGCCTTTATACTCCCAGCCTAGCTCATTCCTCCTCAGCTGGGCTTCCTCATTCAATCAGGGGATTGCTGAGCCACCTGATTCCTCTCAGCTGCAGCCTGTTGGGTTAATTAGCCCCCCTTTGTGTGGGGTCAACACCCCATTGCAGCGAGATTAGCACAAACAGAATCATTTTTATTACTGATTTTGTTGGCCAGGGTTCTCACAGTCTCTTATTGCTAAAAATCAATTCCTGCTCAAAACCTTCCATTACCAGAGGTGATTTGGTCTTTTTTAATTACAAGACACTGTCGCTGAGCTAAATTAAGCTACAGCCTCTGCCAGTATATGCTCTACCAACCACAGAATGGACTGCAGGTGGACAGAAAGAACTCTACACTCCTTCTGAGCACAACAGTGAAAGTATACATTAATGTGTCTCTTTTCATCCAAAAGGATCAAAGAAACCCTTACAAACTATATAGACACACAAATGGCTGCTTCACCCACCACGAAAACGCAGTAATCACTGGGGTGGAACACAGCAGATGTCTGTCTACCCACAGCAACACTACACAGCTATTTAGGTTACGAGATGAAGAACGCTATATCCAAATCAAACTACAGGACATATTTTATGCAGCCAAAATGGAATTTGGCTAGGACACCAGAGCCCTGGCTCTAAAAGTACCTACATAGGCAGAGGACATTTGATACTTCAGGGATCATGATGCTAGCAACACAGGCATAACAAGATCCAACAGCTGGCAGTTGAAGCTAAAATAATTCATATGGGAAGTAAGGCACAAATGTTTAGTAGCGAGAGTAATTAACCACTGGAACAGCTTACCTAGGGATGTGGTTGTTTTTTCTATCACTTGTAGAGCCTTTAAATAATACTGGATGTCCTTCTAACAGACATGCTCTCATTTAACCGTAATTTATGAGCTTAATGCAAGAGTTAGCGGATGAGATTCTATGGCCTGCAGGAGGGATGAATCTTTGATTAACTAGATCACCTCATTCTCATGTCTCATCCAAAATCAACACCTCCAACAGCAGCAGTTGAGCCTAGTGTGACCAGATAGCAAGTATGAAAAATCGGGACAAGGGGTGGGGGGTAATAGAAGCCTATGTAAGAAAAAGCCCCAAATATCGGGACTGTCCCTATAAAATCGGGACATCTGGTCACCCTAATTGAGCCCCAACCCCAAAAGAAAAACACAACGAGTGAGTTTTACAAAACTTCTTAGAGCACACTGGCTTTTCTATGAAGATCTCCCCTTCAAAGACACCCCAGGCCTAAAGAGAGAAAATTAGAACTTAAGTGATTAAAGGAGCCTCTGTAGTGTAATAGTTTTGCTCACCAGAGGGATGGTATGAGATTTAACTAGCTATCTCTTCATATATCTTACCCTAGAATACAGCTCACTTAGTGAAGCCAACAAGATATTCAGGTTCTAAGGACCTTATTCTCCATTGCCTTGTACCTGGTGGTGTCATTTGCACCTGTGCAAAGTGGGTGTAAAATGTTCCCACCAGTATGAGTGGAGTTCTGGTTTGGTAACACTTCCCATCCGCTTTGTGCTCACTGTACACAGGTATAAATGAGGACACCAGGTGCACCGCAGGGAGGGATCAGGCTCAAAAGCTGGCAGAAGAAAAGGGGGTTGGTGGAAGGAAAAGTACCCACCAAAATACATTATAACAAATAATAGAGTGGCCATGGCGGGAAATTAAATTGTCTTCCCTGAACTTTGGCAAATTGGCATTGAAAAGAGAAGTGTGAGTCATTAGACGAAAAAAGGAGCAGCCCCAGAACCTGTCTCTTAAATCACACAAACACTGAATGGCTTATAGCTCTTTAACCTGGCTTACCTGTCTTTATAAATATGAGTCACAGAGACATAATGAGAGAGACAAGAAGTGTGACCACAAAAAATGGCCCCAGGGGAAGTTTCCAAAAGGTTATTATACAGGATTTGTTTCTTGACAAGAGAATACATTTTTATCTTGCTCGCTATCATTTCTTGACTAAGCACATCTGGTGCAGCATGGCCAAAGCCACAGAGAGGCAAGGGTGAATGGGCGACATCTCCCTTGGAAATAGAATAGATCATTTGGGGATTGGCTAATTCAGAGAATTATTAATGGATGCAGGGCCCTTCGTTACTATGTTATCAGTTCAGATTCGACCCTGGTCAGGAAAGGCTTGCTCCTAATTCCCATCCTGTTGCTGTTTGGGTGCTCCTGTGAAATGGTTGTTTAGCAGACAGAGCCCTGGCAGGGAGGTATCTAGAGCAAAATGACATCACAACAATGGGTGCTAATCATTTTTGCAATCCACAAAGCAGGTAGCCGGTCAGTGAGATGATACAAGCTTCCCCCATGCTGTCCCTCCTGTGTGTCAGTACTGACTTGGGGGAACTACCAGCAGGAATATGAATGGAGTTTGGTCTCCAAGGGCCATTCAGCCTTTGGACTTCCTGCTGATCTTGCCAACCAGACATCTAATATTGCCAGCGATGGTGGTGATTTCTGTGATATGGACACACTAACAGCTGGACTGAGAAATATGCAAACTCGTCTAGAATTGGAGAGAAATGTAGCACAACCGTGGTACTTGATGAAAGGTCTGGGAGCCAAGGGCATCCAGAAGTTATGCCTTGTACTCATGCAAGATTTTAACAAGCTATTTCCACTATGATTGGATCTCTGAAATGTTACCAGATTCTGTGGTGCCTTCTCAAATGAGTAACATATTCCTACAGGCCTGCCTCTCATGCCACCCTCCAATCCATGCACACAATGAAGGCTGAATATTTTATTCAGTCAGAGTTCAGAGCACTTAATTAACAAGGTAGCATAAGTAGCTTTCACTAGCTGATAGAGGAGAGGACTGGGAAATGGCAGACTGAGCCCCCAAGCCTACAGACACTTACACACAAACCTCACGTTATGTGTGTATCCCACTCAACTTTAACTGCATGAGTAGTCCCATTCAGCTCATACATAAGTATTTTCTGGATCAGGGCTCAATTCTGCCAAACTCCTGCTGTGTCCATGTGGGGAAATCATTTAATATGTCTTGGGCTCAGATTCTCCATCTGGAAGATTAGGTTAATAATAGTTACCCACCTTTGTAATGTGCCTTCAGATTGGGGAAATCAAAAGGCCAGCTCTGCGCCTCCCCTCCTGAAAGGCTCTTGTCAGTGCTGCTTTCTGCCTGCTCACAGGCCTCCCTGGTGGACTGTCAGTCAGAGCACCCAGGCTTTCCACCTCCAGTCTTTCCCCCCACCCCCTCTGGACAGACAACTAGGCTGTAGCCAAGTGGTGAGCCAGGGCCCACTGTGGCTCTCCCACTGCCTGCCTGGAAAGCTGATGTCAGAATTGCTTCCTCCCGGCAGCAGCAAATGGAATTGATAGGAGCGTTCGGGTGGGTAGCCATGGCACAGTCCCAATGGACAACTGCAATTCTTCTGCAAAAATGAAATTTTCCTGTGAACATTTCTAATTTTGCAAAAAAGGGCATTTTCCTTTGGAAAGTTATTCTGTTGGAAGAGTCCTGGCCAGCTGTACTGCACACACAGGTAGCAGTGCCATTGACTTCCATGGGACTACTCGCAGTGTGTAAAGGTAAGCACATGTGTAAGTCTTAGCAGGATCCTGACCATTGTAAGAGAGAGTCCCTGACCCGACGAGCTAGCAATTTAAATAACAATGACAGAGAAAAGATGGGCTTGAACATGGAAGCACATGGAATTGAAGTGACTTGCCCAAGGTCACACAGTAGGTCAGTGGCAGAGGCAAGAACAGGACACACAGGTCTTGTAATTCCCAGTTCAAGCCCCTAGATGCTGTATCAAACTGCATCCCAAACTAATCTAGCTTTCCCCAGTGGGTGCAGTTTGTTTTCTTTCTGCATTTCCCTGGGCTCAGCCGGGGTCAACACAGACCAATTAACATGCAACACATTCGCCTGCTTTAGAAATCATAACCCCCTAGAGCACATTAGCCCACCCTGTTGACAAGCCTTAAGTGTAGCAGCTTGTTTTTTAGGACCTCAAGTTCTTGTTTACTAGCATTGTTGCTGGGGGGACCGAGGGGCTGCAGCATAACCAATATTCTGCATAGCAGACTTTGGGGAACTTTCCAGTGCAAGAGTCACTGAATGAAATATATGCTTCTTTTCCCCCTTTTTATCAGGGGCATCTCAGCGCTGTCTCGCTAGCGGGCATGGAAGGAATATTGGTTCGTCAGCGTTTCTGGGAAAGGAAAAAACATGAAGTGCCAGCTCTGTAGCTTAATTAGTCTTATAGATGGGAGTCGTGCAGCAGGAGGCAGAATGAATAGGAAACTGAAAGCTTGGCACATGGAGGAAACCTCACATCTCTGCTTGTACCAGTACGGCAGAGCAGGGATTTGATACTGCTCAGGGGAAGAACGAAGCTGAGGGAAGGACAAGGTAAGACAAGATTTGCCCAATCAATTGACGTCTGCTTGTCACAGACACAGAAACAGAGGCATATGAATAACTAAGCCTGTTTAATTGGTTAGGGTATTAGTTGAGCATCCATCAGTCAGGCACTGTCTGTGCTCTGTAAGGAAACAAATCCTGATCCATAGTGAAGATGCTGACATCTACAAGGGGAGAGAATGGCTGCGATAAATGGTCCTGTTAGCAACCAAGGCCCCATCCTATCAAACCCTGGTTAGTCAATTGTATCCCACAGAGAGATGAGAACAGCCCATGCAGCAGGCTGTTAGGAATATCAAGATGATGAGAAGTAAGTGAAAAATAGTTCATTTAATTCTGCAGTGGCCCTGCCAGAGCCATTTCAGCTGGTGTTTGGGTCTCAACAAGGCTCTAACAGGCGCTTTGTCCTGCTTTCACAGGCTGTAGTAGAAGGCATTTGCTTGGGAATCTAACATTAGTGAGGGTTAAATGGAGGAGACAAAGCCTAGCTCACAGAAATTTTACATCACAGTAGCCTCTTCTGTCTTCTTTGCTCCACGTCCCTTATGCTCACACCGGTACCTACCCACCTTCTGTGACACTGCTGAGCAGATCACAGCATTTTCCATGCCTTTAATATTAATCAATTTATATTACAGTAGCACCAAGGGGCTGTAACAGTAGACGCCCATTGTGCTAGGCATTGTGCAAAACACAGAGAAAGAGACAGACCCTGTACTGAAGAGCTTCCAAGCTGACAAGCCAGCTAAGGACAGATATATCCCTGTTTTACAGAGGAGAGGAAGCCAGTAAGTGACTTGGGTGTGCTCACACAGAGGCTCAGATCCTCAAAGGTAGTTAGGTACCTAATGCTCATTGAAATCAATGACCTTTGAAGAGCCAAGCCAGACAACCGATGGCAAAGCAAAGACCCTTTCCCTACTTCCCTAGAAAACAGGTTTCTATTTCCTACAAGAACACGAGTCAGTAATTTCTCCAAATGAAAGAGCCACTTTAGATTACAGAGACCACAGAGAAGAATAGCCAATAAATGTTAATTATTAAACAGATGAGACTGGATGCTGAGAAAAGTTGTCTCAAGCTGCCTTAGATTTAAATTACTCTGGAAAGAAATCAAATGAATTAAAAGTTATTTAATAGTTCCATTATGGCTTGGTCAGTAGTTCCTGTCTGACTCTCTCCTGCAAGGCTGTCTAAGCGTTGGACATAACCAGGTATGTTCTAGCCCAGGGAGCCCAGATGATGAAAGAACCCCAAGCCGTCTTGTACATGGTCTATATTTTTGTCTGGTTGGACAGTTTTTAAATTGTTTCCAGTCAGGCAGATACAGTTGATTTCACAGGTATATAAAGAGTCTGATGGGAGATTAGAACCAGGGAGGAGGCCAACTGGGGGTCTGGGGCTGAGATGAGGAAGTAAATCTGCAGATGGGAGGAAACAAGTCTGCTGAGGCCTGTGCTTGTAACATCACTCCCTGGCTTGCATGTCTCAGCCAATCCACCTGAGGCACCACATTTCCCTTGGTAGAATTTGTCCTGCCCCAAGTTCCTCAGCTCTAGTGCACTGATGCTTTGATTTTGAAAGGTGACACACTTACAAGAGAGGTGAAAAATACACATTGACTTTTGTTCCAATCACCCTCTCTTGTGAATACACAAATAAAATTTCCAGCTTTCCTGTTACCCAACAAACATTGATTTTTCTTTAAGATGCATCTTTTAGGATAGAATCTTCCTTTTAGTGTCCCCTTCCTTTACCCAACAGCAGGGCAACATCTAAATTTGCAACAGAGCGGAACAAATCTTTTTGACTAGCTGCTCGGTTCAAATAGGGGCGACACTGGTGTTAGCAGCAGGATCCAGTTTCCAAGGAGAGTAACTGAGCTGGTATTCCTGTTGAACCAAGACAGAACAAACAACGGAGGTATTTGTAGAAATCAGAAACGAGCTGGCAGGAATAAAGACAAGACCTGAAACAAGAGCTGGAGGTTTCCCAGAAAGGACTCAGAGGGACTTGTAGGCTGAGGTGAGATCCCTGTTAGAGCAGTGACTACAGAGCGAGAAGACAGATCGGCGGGCACCTCAATCAATCAGTTTTACCATCCCAGCTGGAGTGTGTTGCAGTGGGGCTTCCCATCTGACTGCCATAGAACAGAAGTTCTGCCCTAAAATAGTGGAGATTGTTGCAGCGAGGACTAAAGGCACTGAAAATTCAGCTCCAGAAGGAAATCAAAGGGTCACTGGCCACAGTGGAATGAAGATGCCTGGATGAGTAATTGATCCAGACAGAGGACTTGGGTAAGAATAGACATTTAAAACTGTTTGCTATCCCTCTTGTAAACTACACAGGCCCAGAGAGGAGAGGCTGGCCTGTCCCAGCTCAAATGATGCAAAAGCATCATTTTATTTGAGGGAAAAACTCCCTGGGAAGCTTATTTGGATGAACTCAACATGATAGGCCAAATGAATGGGTGGGAGAAGGGACAGGAAGGAGGTTTATCTGCGGCCCAACACTGACAGTGCTGCAGAACGTACTCCCAGAGAACACTGAGTTACCCAGACCTGGTACAAGCCCTTGACAAGCCATCAATCTGAGCTGGCCAGGACACAGCTAAGAGCAAGCAGGAGAGGAAAGAAGAAACCTCACCTGAACTGGCAGAGGTCCTACGCAGGCCTGTGTTCTGGGCATACCCAGATACCAGTGACAGGGTGAACTGGTGATGAGCCAGTTTATAGATGTCAGCTGTTCTTCTGTTTCCCATTTAAGTGCTGGAACAAGTCCAGTACGAACTCCGGGAGCTCACCTTCATCCCCTTCCCTTGTAGTTTCCCTCCATACCAGTATTTATCAGATTGACCAGTTCACATTTAGCAACCACACTTCCCTTTGTGCAATTCCTGTGTCCCTTTTGTATTGGACACAGCTGCTAGTGCTTACAGTTTGGGGGCAGTATTCAAATAACAAAACAAAGGGCTTGAAAGGATGGTATCCTATTATAGTTTAAGTTCTCCTGAGAGAAATTATTGCACCTCCCAAAAGGAACTCCTAGCCGTGGTTAAGTCCATAGAACATGTTCATCGCTATCTGCATGTGAGGAAGTTTGTGGTCAGGACAGACCATGCTTCCCTGCAATAGTTCTTTAGACTCAGGAATCCTGAGGGACAGCCTGCCAGGTGGTTGGAAAAAGCTGCAGTACTATGATTTTGCAATCACACACAGGCCTGACCACAAGCATAGTAATGCTGATGCCTTGTTGGGAGGCTAATTGCAAACACTGCCCCAAGCAGGAGAATAATGACTTAATTTATCAGGGGATGGGTGTTCCTCTCTTCCTCTGATTCGCAGAAGTGTCCATGTTCTTGGTTGATCCACTGGAACAACTGGAATGCAGGAATGGACCCAGAGCAACTAAAAACTTCCCAGCAAGAGGATCCTGACATCAGGATAGTGTGTGATCGAAAAATCAACTGGCAATTGCAGCCACCCTAGAATGATGTCCCCTCACAACACCACAGTAAAAGCTTTCTGGTCACAGCTGGAAGACTTGGCCTTTAAAGATGAACTATTGTGTAGGGGATGGGAGAAATCAGCGTGTGATAGATACAGGCATCAAATGGTTGTACCAGATATATTGAAAAAAAGAGGCTCCGAGGTTGTCATGATCTTAAAACTGCTGGACATTTGGGGGTTGCAAAATTTTTCTCTTGGGTCAAATGCAGAGAGGGCATAGAAATGATGCATAAAATGTGATGCTTGTGTTGCAAACAAAAGCAGTGGGATGTAGGCCTGGCTTGACATGAGTAATTGAACAAAGGTGAGGCCTCTCTTTCTGGGAAACAGGATTAGGGAAGTCTGTGACTCAGCAGGGAGATCAGAGAGGCTATCAAAATAAAGAACTCAATAATAGTGGGGGATTTCAATTATCCCCATATTGACTGGGTACATGTCACGCCAGGATGAAATGCAGAGACAAAATTTCTCAATACTTTAAATGACTGTTTCTTGGAGCAGCTGGTACAGGAACTCACAAGGGGAGAGGCAATTCTCGATTTAGTCCTGAGTGGAGCACAGGATCTGGTCTAAGAGGTAACTATAACAGGACCACTTGGAAATAGTGACCATAATATAATGACATTTAACATTCCTGTGGTGTGAAGAACACCTCAATAGCCCAACACTGTGGCATTTAATTTCAGAAAGGGGAACTATGCAAAAATGAGGAGGTTAGTTAAACAGAAATTAAAAGGTACAGTGACTAGAGTGAAATCCCTGCAAGCTGCATGGACACTTTTTAAAGACACCATAATAGAGGCCCAACTTAAATGTAGACCCCAAATTAAAAAAAACACAGTAAAAGAACTAAAAAAGAGCCACCATGGCTTAACAACCATGTAAAAGAAGCAATGAGAGATAAAAAGGCATCTTTTAAAAAGTGGAGGTCAAATCCTAGTGAGGAAAATAGAAAGGAGCATAAACACTGCCAAATTAAGTATAAAAATGTAATAAGAAATGCCAAAAAGGATTTTGAAGAACAGCTAGCTAAAAACTCAAAAAACATTTTGTTATTACCTTTCACGTACATCAGAAGCAGAAAACCCGCTAAACAACCAGTGGGGTCCCTGGATGATCAACATACAAAAGGAGCATTTAAAGACGATAAAGTCATTGTGGAGAAATAAATGAATTCTTGGCTTCAGTTTTCACAGCTGAGGATGTTAGGGAGATTCCCAAACCTGATCTGGCTTTTGTAGGTGACAAATCTGAGGAATTGTCACAGATTGAAATGTCACTAGAGGAGGTTTTGGAATTAATTGATAAACTTAACAGTAACAAGTCACCGGGACCAGATGGCATACACCCAAGAGTTCTGAAAGAACTCAAATGTGAAATTGC
>NC_133772.1:84940746-84988369 GCF_003597395.2 Chelonoidis abingdonii
GTGGTTAAGTCCATAAATGGCTATTAGCCAGGATGGGTAAGGAATGGTGTCCCTCGCCTCTGTTTGTCAGAGGGTGGAGATGGATGGCAGGAGAGAGATCACTTGATCATTGCCTGTTAGGTTCACTCCCTCTGAGGCATCTGGTATTGGCCACTGTGGGTAGACAGGATACTGGGCTGAATGGACCTTTGGTCTGACCCAGTCTGGCCTTTCTTATACTGAGGTGAAGAATAAGCTATGCATGGGCAGTGTGCACTGTTCAGAGGATGGTTCTTACAAAGCGACCAAGCCAATCCCAAAACGTGTGATGCAATGCATAGTAAATGCAATGTCATGTGTAAATGTATATAAAGGAAGAGGCTTGCTGTGTAACTCTGGATCTGATATGCCATATACCCACCCCCTATGCTTGAGTCTGATCAACTCAGCATAGCTTTGCTGTATGCCAAGTAAAGGAACCTAAGTGATGAGACTGGAGTTGAACTGAACTGTTGGAAAAGTGAGTGGAGGAGGTCTTGGGGGAACCCCAGGAGTGCTTTGTACAGTTTTATCCTTAATGGTGTAAGACGTCTCAGTGTTATTCATTCTGTTGAGTTGGATGAAATTTTAAGCCTATGGCTCTGACCTTGTTGCTCATGCAACATGTGATCGCACTGAAGGGATGGTCTTGAGGCAAAACTCACCATTTTAGGTCAGAAAAGATCTGCTGGGAAAAAAATCATTTTACCCAGAGATCGGTATTTCATTTAGACCTGCCTATGCAATCCGACAGCATTTCCACTCCCCAGGCTCTTTTGTGGTTCCCCTCCCAGAGCAGAGAGCTTTGGCTGACTACCCGAGGAGTGGACAAAGCTGGGATTGCATGTTACATCTTAATAATGGATGACAGGGCTGGATCTTCCTCCACTTTTGTAATGATTATTTACTGCCAACATGAAATCATCATTGATTTGGGTGTTTCCAAATATAAACCTCAACCACAGAGCAGAGCCAAAAAAATGAAATAAATACCACCACCCAGATCTAGGGTTGCCAATTTCCTAATTGCACAAAACCAAACACCCTAGCCCCACCCCTTCCCCAAGTCCCTACCTCTCACTCACTACATTCCCCCTCCCTTGGTGGCTCGCTCTCCCCCACCCTCACTCACTGTCACTGGGCTGGGGCAGGGGTTTGGGGTGTGTGGGGGGAGGGCTCCGACTGGGGGTGCAGGCTCTGGAGTGGGGCTGGGGACAAAGGGTTCATGGTGCAGGAGGGGGTTGTGGGTTGAGGGAAGGGGTTGGGGTGCAGGCTCTGGGATGGGGCCATGGATGAGAGGTTTGGGGTGCAGGAGGGGGATCCAGTCTGGGGGGCAGAGGGATTCAGGGTGTGAGTGGGGGCTCTGGGATGGGGCAGAGGGTTGAGGTTCAGGGGGGTGAGGGCTCTGTTTGAGGGTACAGGCTCTGGGGTGGGGCCAGGGAGGAAGGGTTTGAGATGCAGGACAGGGCTCCAGGCTGGGGCAGAGGGGTTCAGGGTGGAGGAGGAGGCTCTGGGCTGGGGTGCAGGGGGGGTGAGGGCTCCATCTGGGGGTACAGGCACTGGGGTGGGGCCAGGGATGAGGGGTTTGGGGTGCAATAGGGGGCTCTGGGTTTGAGGGCACTCAGGGCTTGGACAAGGATTTGGGGCTGAGGCTTGGGGCAGGGGCTTACCCCCAGCGGCTCCTGGTCAGCAGCGGGATAAGGCAGGTTTCCTTCCCATCCTGACTCTGCACTGTGCCCCAGAAGTGAACAGCAGTCCAGCTTCTAAGTGGAGGCATGGAAGGTTGCTCTGCGCACTGCTCTCGCCTGCAGGCACCACCCTCTCAGCAACCATTGGCCACGGTTCCCAGCCAATGGGAGTGTGGAGCCAGTGCTTGGAGGGGGGCATAACGCTGGCATGTCCAGGGTGCAGTGCAGAGTCAGGACAGGTAGGGACTAGCCTGCCTTAGCTCCGCAGCACTGCTTACTGGACTTTTAGTGGCCTAGTTGGCAGCACTGACTGGAGCTGTCAGGGTCCCTTTTTAACCGAGTGTTCTGGTCGAAAACCAGACACCTGGTCACCATGCCCAGATCCTGACCTACAGTCTATGGCGGTGCATTAGAGGACCTGGGAGAAGAGGCTCAGAGAACTAGCAATAGAATATAGAGCCTTCCACTGTTTTTGCATCAAACAGAAGCAAGCTAGGCCTTAAAATGGTTTCCATCATATTGGCAGTTTTTTGGCCTTGTTACAGGGTCCCTGTAGCAGGGTGGCCACCCACTCCTGCCATGAAGGGCTGAGAACAGCCCTGGGAGAGGGCTGTGGTAGGGGAAAATCTGGGCTGATTGGGGAAGTAGTCACAGCTGGGCCACACCCCAGTCAGGCTGCAGCTGGCCCTATAAAGAGGCTGTGGTCTGGGCACACAGGCAGTCTCTCTCTAGGTGCCGATGATGAGTGATATGGACTGCAGTCTGCCCCAGAGTGCAGGTGCTAGATGAGGACTGGCAGTGAACACTGAGGAAAAGTGGGAATAGAGGGTGGGAATTCCCCTGGGAGGGGAGCCCAGAGAGAGGGGGGTACTGCCAGGGGGAAGCACCGAAGGGAGAGGGGTACCAGGGTCCAGGAGGGACATGGGGCCAGTGACAGCAGGATAGTGACCTGCAGAGGGTGCTCCAGCTGCTGAAACACTAATTCCTTGGGAGACTAGCAGGGGGTGCCACAGGGGTGAGTCCCGCATCGCTACAGTCCCACTCATCGTTAGGGTTCCTCCTCCTGGCTGCTCTGGGGATTAGCTTTTTCCAGATCTGCTGCTTGCTCATGTGCCCTACTGCCTCTCTCTCTCTGTGGCATGGCCCTTCCGCCAGGTCATTATAGTCCTTTCACTCTTCTGGAGTATCAAAGTCTTTCCATAGCAACTGCCTGGGTGCTGGTGGTGCTTCCACATCCCCTGGCTCGAAGTGATTTCCATTATATGCAGGGTTCACAGACTGGTTCAATGGTTCTCAGCACCCTCACTATACAAATTGTTCCAGCACCCTTGAGCAACTGTCTTTGTCAGTCTTCTCATTCACTGACCAGATGGTGCCATTTCCCCTGTGGCTGGTATAGGAATTCAGACGCAGTCTGTAGGCCAGGTTCCAGATCAGGGGATCCTCCAAGCAGCAGCCAAGGTCTGTATGATCTTAAGCCTTGCTGCCATATTCCTGAGCCTTTTCCTACACCCTCTCCCCTAGGTTTCCCTCCTTCCCTCTCTAATGTCCAGATAGCGGATGCAGGCTTCCTCACTGCAGCCCCTTTCTGCTACCAACTTCTTGGTTTTATCATAGCCCTGCCTGTTACTTCTCAGCTGGGCTCTATTCCCAATCAGGGGCTGCTTATCCAGCCTAATTCCCCTCAGGTGTGGCCTATCAAGTTAACTGGCTCCCTTGTCATCATTAATCTTTTCAAGACTAATGTGGCATGAACATCCCACCACACACTGTCCCCCTTAAGACTGCATCCCTTGGAGGTATGGATGCCTTCTCCCCTAGCGTTGCCAGAGCCAGGTCTGCAGGTCTTCCCGTTCCTGCTCCAAGTCGCCAACCATGAGAAGCAGTTTACCCTTCTCCTCCATGGTGTCTCCAAATTTTTCCTTCTAGAATTGAATGTCCTCTATAGCTTCGTGTAAAGCCTTCTCAGTTGCCACCAATTTCTGTTGTAGCACCTTTCCTTGTTCTGTAGGCTCTCCCAGCACTCTGTCTTTCAGGGTCTGGATTCCTACTGTCTTTAGTCTATTCTCTGTATTTGTCCCTGCGTCTCTCACTTTTATCTTTGAAGGACCCTTTCTCATCTCTGGTTCTTCAGTATCGCATCGGCTTTCTCTACCATTCCACTAATGTTTTGTTCTGGTTTCTAATCAGGACCCTCCCCTTCCCTGAGACACAACTGGATTACTTGTAAGGGCAAAGCCTCCTCACATGTCCTTAGGGCCGGCCTTAGGGAAAATGGTCCTCTAGGCAAACTTGTGTTTTGATACCTTGGCCCCTGTGGCCGCAGCATACACACACACACCGTTGAACAGATCAGGGAGAAGGCAGCACCTATCTTCACACAGGTCTCATGATCATTCAATGAGCAGGTAAGGCCGAGAGTGCACTGAATGCATAAAGGTTAAATAGGGTTTTGTCTGTCAGCAGTGACTGTCTTTTAGAAGTGATGAAGGAAAGCATCCATTTAGGGAGGGAAAATGATGAAACGTTAGACAGCTGCAGAGAATCCTATGTGCATCCTTCTACTGCTAGCGAAGAAGGGAAACAGCAGCAGGCTTAGAGATAAATAGATGGGAGCCTGATGCATGATATGTAGAGAGAGTATCACCAGGTTAGCTGGCTCTCTAGAGGGAATGGAGAAACAAGTTAGTCTGAGGTACTAATGTGTATGTCATGCTGTCTGGAGTGGCTTACAGCTGTGAGTGCCAACCTCAGGGCAGAAACCCCAAACTGATTGTATGTTCTGTAATTGGATTTCATCAACCCAGTAACAAGTGTGAACTCCTAAAGCACTATAAAATACATCAGAGGGATAAATAACTCCTCTCCCTCCCTGGTATTTAAGTTAAGTGCAATGTGGACGCAAGAACAAATGGATATAAACTGGCCATCAACAAGTTTAGACTGAAAATTAGGCAAAGGTTTCTAACCATCAGAGGAGTGAAGTTCTGGAATACCCTTCAAAGAGGAGCACTGGGTGCAAAAATCTAACTGGCTTCAAGACTGAGCTTGATAACTTTCTGGAGGGGATGGTATGATGGGACTGCCTACAATGGCACACGCCTATTGGCAATTGCCTGTAGAAAAATCCCCAACGCCCAGAGACGGGATACTAGATTGGGAGGTCTCTGAGTTACTATGGAGAATTCTTTCCCTAGTATCTGCCCGGAAGGTCCTGCCCAAATGCTCAGGATTGAACTGCTTACCATGTTTGGGACTAGGAAGGAATTTCCCCCTGGGTCAGCTTGTCAGAGACCCTTGGGGCTTTTCATCTTCCTCTGCAGCATGGGTCACAGATCACTTGCAGGTTTAAACTAGCATAAGTGTTGGATTCTCTGTAACTTGAAGTCTTTAAACCATGATTTGAGGACTTCAGCGACTCAGCCAGAGGTTGTGGGTCTATTTCAGGAGCGGGTGGGTGAGGTTCTGTGGCTTGCAATGTGCAGGAGGTCAGACTAGATGATCACAATGGTCTCTTCTGACCTTAAAGTCTATGAGTCTGTAACAGTCTTACCATGGAGTCACAGATAGACTGGAATGCCCAGGGGGGACTATGTTGCCACCCAGGTAAGTTGGACTATGCGATAGATGGTCACTTTACACCAAAAATCACTACAATATTCAGGTTACTCCCAGTCCCAGTCACTTACCACAGGTCATTTGTACTCAGATCTGAAATCAAAGACAATGCCTGTAGCCAATCCTGTAATAAACTAATTAAAGATTTATTAACTAAGAAAAGAGTTATTTATAAGGTGAAAACAGAAAACATACACATACAAGAGTTTACAGTCTTAGATTTAAAAAGGTAATATAAGCTTCTATAATAAGCATCGCTATATGTCCTTTAGGGCTGATGCATGCCAAGCAACGTTGGGATCTCTTGCTTATGTTTGGAAATCTTTGGTCCTCAGAGTCCAGACAGTATAAAAGATCCAGTTTCTCCTTGTCAGGGATTTTTAACCCCCCTACCTTGGAATCCAAGCTGATGGGATGAGCGACCCTGCATGCTACCACTTCACTGGGGGGAGGGGAGGGGAGGGAGGGAAACAATCAACAAAGTCTTTGTTCCACAATGGCCCATTTGGATTCAGCAGTCCTTCCTGATAGGCAGGAGATAACACCTCTTGTGGGAAACTAACATTTCACACTTGGTAATTCTTCTCCTCTGACTGTGGGGAATTTACAGTCTTAAACATTTTTATATTTAAACACTACCTCCTAATACAGGATACGAAAATATTACAACTAGGATTAATACATGCAGCATCCTACAAGCATTCCATAAAGTCTAAACACATCGTTCCAACTCTAATATTTATTTTGATACTGCTAACCCACAGGTAAACCAGACTGGTTTCAAGCTATGCATTTGTAAGAGTTCAATGAGGCCTAGGGACCTTAGAATGAGCTGGCACCTGGTGTGCCAGTGTCACATTGTAAACCTGGCTTCTCTGGGAATTCACACCCTCGATTTGCCAGATCAAGTATCGTATGTGTTAGAAAACTATATTAAATTGCTCTCAGGAGACTGCATCTTGTACATGCATGTAATGGATTAGAAGATATAATAAATCTTTTCCATTTCTAATTGCTGTCATGAATGATTCTTCACAGGGAGAAAGGGGAGAGAGGTGGAAGAAAGGAATCTATTTGAACAGATGAAAGATAAGAGCTGAAATTATTTAAGATAAAATTCAATAAGAAAGATGATGCTTACATGTATGAGCCACTATTACAGCAGTTCCTGGGAGTGACCTCTGTAGTTCAAATAGCAAAGCACCCTGTATAATAATTCACTGTTTAAACATTCCAAAAAAATTACAACATTCCAATTCCATTCATCTCAGCTCCAAGGTAAACTTTTTGAAAAATCTGAGCAACTTTCATTTAGCCATCTGGAGGTATTATATTGTTATTTATTATTTTATAGATGCTATGATAAATGCATCACAGGGAACACACAGAAGACAGTCCTGAGAAATTTACAAACTCAGCTCTCAAATCTGCAAACATTTATGCACATGCTTAACTTTATGCAAGTCCTATTTATTTAAATGTTTGCAGGATTAGGGACTACATGGGGATCTTGGCAGCCAAGTGAGGATAAAATACACTTCAAAAAGGAAGGGATGAGAGTTATTCCAGAGATGCATTAGTGCAAATGAGACCAGAAACATACCCACTATTTCCCAGTCTGATCACAAATTCATTTTTTCATAGATAACTAAAACATGGCAGAAAGTTCAAATCGGGCATGCAAACAGACCTCACTGAGGCTAAGAGGTTGTCTGATTTCAGGCAGCATGTATCATGTTAGTTCCTCTTTAACATGAATGTAGATGTCATTAGTGTGGCATGGGAATGGAGCTCGTTGTCGGAGAGCCTGTAGAAAAGTGGGTTTTGAGGGAGGGTGCATGATACACAGGATGGGGGAGGACATTCCAGGTGCATTAGACACATTATCTGAGGAAGGGATTTAAAGAGAACTTGTCTCTGTGAGTTTTGCGGAGATTTACATGTATTTGTCTCTGGACTGCTCCGAAAGTAGCATCTTCTGTTGACCCCTGTTTAACTCCCCGGCTCTCCAGGAGAGGAGTTTTACATGTCTTTTGCAACACCTTAGACACAGATTTATTGTGGCTGAAAGGAACACATCTACAAAGACATTCTTTACAAGAAGGTTCCAAACTTTACCGTAACTACTTGCTAAGCAGTTTCTACATATTAGTGCCTGAAGGCACAGATTCACACAAAGAAGATTACCTGTAATTGGCTTTCTCTATAAACAATCTCCCTACATCTATATGTATGTGCACATACATGTATATTATAACAGTCCTAGGGAGACTCCTCCTATTGGGTCAAGAGGATTCTACCACTCTGTTCAGCTAGCTCCCATAAAAAACAGCAAGACTCTTAAAGAGGAAGAGCTCTTATTTAAACTGAAATGTTCCATAGGGAAAGTTGCTGCCCGCAACAGCACATCGATAAAGTGATTACAGAAATCTGACCACACCTGAACGAATGTTATTAAAACCATTATTTGCTGGAACTGATTAGTGTATGAGTGAGGTGCTGGAAATAAAACACAAGAGCATTATCCAAAAATGTGCATGCTGTTCCTTAACAGCTCTTAAGCCTGCAGAGTGCCTCCCATGTTTAAAAGCTTTGAGCCTGAGATCACACAGGAGCTCTCTGCACCAACATGTATCTGGTCACACATATCTAGAACCATCTGCAGAACCACTGCTCTCATTAGGGTGACAACTTGTGCTACTGGCAGGCTGAATTCCTAGATGTCAGCCCTCACTGAAGCCCACACAAGATTTTGACCAGTAGCTATGAAAAATGCTGAAGGAAAACACTGATATCCTCAATGAAAGAATGGACTGATCTTTATTAAGAATTAATATACACAGTCTATGGGCTTCCATGCAAATGGCTGCAGTTGAACAAAGATCTTTATTTAACATTTCATCTCAGACTGATCTCAAGTAAACCACCTGTCAGCTTGGTTTTTCCCCCACCCATGTCTCTCCCTAGACACAGGATTAGATGGCAAGAAAGCCCAGTCACTGGCATAGCAGTGATTCTACAAAGACACCGGAGTGAGTGCACATAGTCAAGATGGCTTGGAATGAAGAACTTGCTGCTGCTGCTCTTGAAGAGACTTGGAATCCTCCCATGGACGGGGCCCTCTGATGTTCTTCCAGTCATCAAAGTCAGAGTTTTTCAGTTTCTATAGATAAACAAACATAAAGCTATGTTAGGGCATGAGTGCAGTGCTTTAAATATGCTTGTTTCCTATATCACAAATGTAACAGCAGCCACTGGCTGATTAACTTTCACCCAGGACCAAATGATATTCTACAGGAGAAAAAAAGTCTACAGACAGGAGAAAGAACAGAGAAATATCATATTACTTGCGATGACTGTAGCTGTAACTGCTACTCTGTATCTAGGGAAGAGCGAGCCATTGGACAGGGCAGAAAAGGTTCTCTTCTTTACCTTTTCTTTTTTTTAAACTACCCTATTTTTCAGGTCAGCCCTTTGACTGCAGGAATTTCTTGTGTCGAGGTATAAAAAGCTGCCAAAGCACAACCAAAACCTGGCTTTTGCAGAAGGAACTACTCTTGAGGGAGGTAGGGGAAGGAAGACAATGTCTGCTCATTGGTGCCCAGAGGTATTCTGCCTGTGCAGGGCAGATGGCCTCAGGGGAGTCTGAAACAGCAAGATCCCCTTCACTCCATACTACTTTCATATAAAAGAGAGGAATGCACAGCTTTCCAGAATGTGCTTCCTAATTCCAGAAGCCACAAATGGGAGATGGGGCTATAACCATGTTCCCAACCCACCTACCCATGTCCCCCTTTGGGATGAGGAATACACTGGGGTACTTGTCTATATGGGGTGCTAGTCCACACTGAGGGGTGTCCACTAGCATGTTGCACACTAATTGGCCCATGTGGACCCTGTTGGCACGCACTAAAAGCTTCTTAGTGCGCGTTAATCTAGTACTGTTTGAAATGGGAACTTTTAGTGCATGCTAGCAGAGTCCACGTGGGCCACTTAGTGCGCAACACACTAGTGCACACTAGAATTTACACCCCTCTAATACAAACTAATACACTGTGGAGACAGGCCCTGGGAGTGTTAAGTGGCCAAACAGCATAGCACTTAAACAATGTCTAGATTTCCCACACAGGTGGTCTGGGGAATAGACAGGATCTTTCTCCACCCCCCTCTAGCACCCCTGTTCAAGGGCATCCACAATAGGACTCTTCATGCATTTCTGTGACTGGGTAGAAAGAAGAAACACCCTCTTGCCCTCCGCTGCAATGTGCTGCTGCTGCAGAAGGCAAAGGGATGTTGAGATTCCATCAGGAGTATGGTTGTACTACCACACAAGACAGCATTTTGGCACAGGACGTTGCAGTTCTTGCTATAGAGAAGCTAGAGAACCTTTGCAGACTATTTTTTAAAGCCTCTCCAGTTCCTATGTCAAAGAACTACAATAGTAAAAGACAGATGCCAAGAGAGTTTCTGTATCCAGTGCATTTTAGTGCAAAGTTTAATTTCAATGCAGTTACTGAAAACAAGCTGGAAGCAAACTCCGCTGACTCTTCCTTTAGTTTAATGCACACAGATAGTGGAGAAGTAGCTGCTTATCCCAAGTCTTCTCCCTGACCATTTACTTTAGTTTGTTACTTCCCCTGCTCTCCACCCCCCATTCTCCACACTTTATCCTTGAGATAGCACATTCTGAACCAAGTCCCACAGTGGTATAAGCAGGTGCCTTTCCCACTGAAGACAATGTGAGTTCTGCTTGTTTACACCAGGCCAAAATTTGACCCACCTCTTCACAGTGCAGCTAGTTCGAAATGGAAGTCCCATTTCCCACTAGGCACAGACTCTCTATAATAAGGAGCTTCACATCTGCTAACAGCAGACCTGTGAGGGAGTTTGCAACATCATCCCAAAGGTTCACACTGATGGGACGAGGGGGCATTCCGAGTGTTACCGAAGTAGAGAAGATTGTACATTATTAATGATTAAGGCTAAGATTTTGTCATGGTTATTTTTAGTAAAAATTATGGACTGGTCACGGGCAAGAAACAAAAATTCATGGAAGCCAGGACCTGTCTGTGACTTTTGCTGCTGCAGCTCCATGGTTTCCCCCACCACTGTGGGTGGCTGGGAGCTGCGGGGTGAACATATTTCCCAAAGAGAAAACGGAACACCTCAGCGGCTTGCCCGAGGCGTCCCCCACCTGCCACATGAGGCTGCTGCCTGTTGCTGGAACGTTGAGGCCGGCCCCCTCAGGAGTGTGTCACTGGAACTTTGCCAGGGGCCTCCCATGGCTTGTCACCAGAACCCTGCCTAGGGCCCCACTGGCTGTCAGCTCCGGAGTCCTGCAGCCCCTGGGGCTGAAGCAGAGAATGTCACAGAGGTCTCTGGGAGTCATGGATTCTGTGATTTCCATGACCTCCGTGACATAAACATAGCCTTATTAATGATACATATTGTAGTGGGACCCAACCCCCTCCTCAGGATCTGGGCCTCACTGCAATAGGCACTTTACAAATACACCAGAAGACACTACTCTTGCCCTACAGAGCTTGCATTCTAATTTGCCTACTGTCAATAGGGATGACAAACAATGAGGGACTTGAAAAAGGGTCACAGAAAAATTTGACAGCTGTAACAGGACAGGACTGCTGTTATTAGTTCATGTTATGCAAAACCTTCATAACACTTTTACAACTTGAAGAAATCTCAATGAGATTAGTCAGATTTCAAAATAAATTAAGTGACATCCCACAGAAAACACTTGTGCAGGCATATACATTCGCCAGACTTTTGATATGAGGTAGCAGCAGCTGAATTTTTCATACAGTGGAGTGAGTTAGCATAAGCACTTCCTGAAAACTGTCCTTGCTACTTTATTCAAATTGTGATTAACCAGCCTTTCATTTCCATTGGAAAATATCTGAACTGACTAAGGAGGAGAGGGAGAGGGAGTTTAGGGAAGATGTCCCATCATCCCATGCGTCAGCAACCATTACTCAGATTACAAGAGACAGAGTTTAACACCTGACTCAAATGGAAGATTGCAAAGAAACTTGTGCTTTACAAAGGGAAAACATTCTGACTTTATAAAACACATATACAGTGCAGCTGCAAGTTTAGACTCTCTACCCACAATGCCTACTCTAGAAATGTTCAGAGATATTTTCAATAAACAGTTATTGAAAATGAAATATATTCAGTGAAGCTTACAGAATCTGAAGAGACTACCTAAAGGACCAACACAAGCAGAACACCTAATAGAGGACAGTCTTTAACTAAAGGTCATACTCAATTGTATCGGAAACCTTAGGAAGGCTTTGAAGGGGTCACTCTCAAGACAAAGGGTTACTTACAGCACAGGGTGTTTCAAACATGTACAGTATCTAAGAAAATGGAAACAAGAAAATATTTCGGTAGTCTTTGTTCCAAATTTAGTGGTATCAGGGTTTCTGAAAAAGACATTATGAATTACATAATGAAGGATTTAACATCCAAGGGATGGGTATAGTCAGAGTAAATAAGTAGATTAAACTATACAATTGATGAGGTCTACTAACTGAGTTTATCCTTGTTAGTTAAAATTAAGGAGTTACAAATCTAATCAATGCACAGAGAAACCATACATTTGTTTGTTCAGGTGTTACATTCATGAAGATCATTAATAGTTTGTGACATTCACAATAAAGATTTCATTTGATGCCTCACTGCAGGTCTAGGGAGAGTAGCTTCCTAAGGACACATGGCAGAATCTGCAACTATTATTAAGGCTTCCGTTTAGTCATGGAGGTCACGGAATTCAGGACTTCCAAAGACATGCGTGACTTCAGCCAGTGCAGCTGGGAGCTGCAGGGAGCTATGGGGTACCCTCACAGGTCTCGGCCACCGCAGGTGGCAGGGGGGACCTAGCGGCAGGGCAAATCTACAGCTTCTGGCCACCATGGGCAGCAAGACGGACCCCTGCTGCTCTCAGCCCCCGTGGGCAGCAGTGGGGACCCAGTGGCAGGGGGAATCCCCACCGTTCCCATGGAGCGTGGGTGGCAGAGGGCATCCACAGAGCTTCTGGCCACCACCGGTAGCAAGAGGGACCCCCGCTGCTCCCAGCAGCTGCCAGTGGCAGGCAGGATTTCCGCTGTCATGGGCAGCAAAAGGGACTCAGGCAGCTCCCAGCTGCGGGTGGGGGGGGAGGGCCTGGATCTCCCAGCCCCTCCCCTCCAAGCTGCCCAGGCTACCCATTTTCTCATGGGTATTTTTAGTAAAAGTCAGAGACAGGTCATGGGCTTCCGCGAATTTTTCATTATTGCCCGTGACCTGTCCGTGACTTTTACTAAAAATATCCGTGACAATAACTTAGCCTTAACTGTTATCAGTCTAGAAGGGACATGTATCCAATCAGTGATACTTTCAGAACAGCCAGGCTATACTATTTCCCAATTCTGATTATGTCATAAAAGTTTTAAAAAGAAAAGGGGTCCTTTTTTATTCAGGTAAAAGTAAGAAGGAACATCAGCTATGAAAATGGACCTGAAAAAAGTCCTGATTCTCTACAGCTTAGCACCTATAGTTATTTACATCTGTGCAAAGTATAGGTACAATTCTACTCAACCAGAACTCTCCACGCACTCACACACACTGATGAAAGCCTTTCATACCCAGTTTGTACAGAGGTAAATGACTGCCCCAGTGCTGGGCAATGGAGAACTTGGCCTTCAACTGTTACTGTGCTATTTTTATTTTTCTTAAATAAGCCTGACAACCCTAAAGAGTTAAGTCCTCTTTCTGTCCACTGAATAGGAACAGCACAGGCAGCGGCATTACAAGCGTCCCTCAGACTGGCATACAGCCATGCAGCAGGACCACATCTTTAGGTGAGAGGGTAGCTCAACCCCAACTTCACTCAGTCTTTGGTTTTCTGCTGAGAATGCCAATTAGTGCTAGCTGTGATGTGGACACCAGTCCACTAGGACCAGGACTGAGACCACCTAATTTCACATAAGTACCACATACAAATGGCAAACTGCTTTCAGACACTCCCAACTTGAGATCTATACAAACTGGCTGTCTAGAGGTGAAAGGCTCCCTGCTTTGCTACCAATCCCCTGCACTATTCAATCCACTAAACAGTCAATCACTGAAGGAGATGTAACCAGATCAGATTGACATTCCTTTTGCTACTTGTCTCAAATAGCCCAAAGGATACTGGAAATTAATTGTTTAAAGTTAGAGCAATGTAGTACATCAAACCTACTGCTTCACTTTCTAAATCAGCTAAAAATGCTTCTTAAAAGTCTTTGGCTGACAAGCTGAAACTAGAAGACAGCTGCAGCTCTGTGAGTAGGTGGTGTGGCTAAACAAGCATTCAGCTGCTCACTACACATTTGGCTTTTATAAGACTCCTGTTAAGCAGGTTTCAATATTAGGGATATTGGATGGTATAAGGGACAGGAAGTGGCCTAGGGAGTCATTCACTCCCAGCAGCCTGGTTCAAATCTGGTCCAGACTGATGGTGTTTGAAAATCATTACCCTGTGAGTCTGGGTATATGTTGTCCGTAGAGGGCAAGCCTCCACACCACAAAGAGCAAACTGAAGTCAATCAAAATTCATTTGGACCTGGGAGCGCTCAGCACCTCTCAAAAATCAGGCCAAGTTATTTCAAGTTGGCCACCAAAATCAGTGGTCATTTACAACTGTGACTGTAGTGTCTCTGTGCTGCACTATCTCATCTGTAAAAAAGAGACAATAAAAACTTGCCTCTCTGAGAAGGGTGTTAGGAGGGTTACTTCCTTAGGCTTGCGAGGTGCTCAGATACTTTGGTGATGAGCACCCCAGAAATGCCTATACATAACAAATCAAAAAGGGCAATTACTGCCTGTCACTATGGTAACTGGCATGTAAAATTTCAGATAAAGATGGAAAGATTACAAAGGGCAGAGCATCTTCACAGTTGAAAAGAGCAGGGAAGAGAACCACATCAAATCAGCTCGGTACGTGTCAGATCAACAAATTACTTCCGGGGCTATAGCGCGTGTAATGAAACACCCTATTGTAACGTACAGATGTAGGGAGACAGAGTTAAAATGGGTGTTTAAAATCTTCACCTTATTGCACTAATGAAGCTCTGTTTTTGCATGAAATCTTTCACAATGCAATCTCTTTGCTCTTTTCATTTTCCTTACAAAAGTCTGCTGCCACATTTGCTTAGTGATTTACAGGTTATCACTTTGCATTTAATTATTATCTGTGATTAATCCTGCTCAGACTGGAAAGCTGCATGGAGTAATTCTATTTAACCAGAGGGTGTTTCTTTGTAGTTTTATGTTATTCATGTATAACGCAAGTTGACAACGGCTGAAGAAATTGAGAGGAAAGAGAATATAAAGTCTGAAGTAGTACTTAGTGAAGGAAAGAAGGGTTGTGGGATTGGAGCACAGGATTTAGACCCGGATCCACAAAGAACTTAGGCAGTGTGGCGCTAAGCGTTACAGTATTTCTAGGTGAGGCACCTAGACAATTACTGGAACAACACTGCAATCCACAGAGCCTGAGTTAAGTGCTTATGCTCTCTATACAACGAATGAGAAGAGGTGGGTGCCTAAGAATGCGATCCACAAAAGACAGCACACTAGGCAGAGAGCCAGCTCAGATAGCCAGTGGAAGAAGCTGATGGGAGATAATTAAAGAGTGATTGGAGCAGGTGGACTGGACCCCGGGGTCACCCATCTCCCAGATGGGTGCCCTGTCCACCAGGTTAGAAAGTCATTCTTGCACTCTCCGGCTGAGCGTTACAGCATTGTGACTAATTATATGCAACACAGAACAGCTTCGCCAGGAGAGACTGAGGGAGCCCTACATAAGACTATCCTCCAGCTCAGTGGTTAGAGCACTTGCCTGTTCAAATCCTTTCTTCCTCACATTCTGGGTGAGTGCTCTAACTATTGAGCTAAAAGTTATAAGGTGGGCACCATGACCACTTCTTTCCCTGGCCTCCAATTCTGAATAGAACCCAAGCCAGTGGGCAGCCTCTCAGCGTGCTTACCAGATCGGGCCCATGAGTGCATTAGGAGCTCCTCTGCCTATTTCCCCCTGGTTCATGGACTGCAGTGGGTCTTAGATAGGAGATAGGCAACTGGGCACCGAGAAGGAAGCAGCAGTGCACATACCCAGTGGCACAAACTTATGGGAACTTTTACCCTGAACATTTAGATACTAAGTGAGTTTAGGCACCTACTGGGTTCAGTGGGACTTTTGTGGATTGTGATGGAGCCTAATACTGAGACTTAGGTGCCTAAGTCTGGGGTTTAAGCACCTAACTAACTTACATCCAAGAGATCTGGGTTCTCTTCTCAGCTCTGCTGAAGACTTGTAGTGAAATGCTGATGATACTGAGGGCAATGGGAGTTTTGCCATTAACTTCAATGGGACAGGTCTCACTCTCGGCACATGAGCTTGGGTAAGTCACTTAGGCCCAGATCCTCAAAAGTATTTAGGCTCCTAACTTCTTTTGAAATCAGTGGAAATTAAGAGTCTGAATACCTTTGACAATCTGTGCCTTATTATCTCTGTGCATCAATTTCTCCATTTTTCAAATAGAGGCAATACATCCCTCCTTCACAGGAGCGTGTAAAGCTTAGTTAACATTTGTAAATTGCTCTGAGAGCCTTGGATGGATGGGAGTATGGAGATCCAAATTACTTAATAGCCAGAGTATTTATTGCACTCAGTAATCTGTAGGGTTACATAGCCTTTCCATTTTTAAACTAACCCCACACTGTATTGGCCAGAGGTTTCACCTCCTAAACCCCAGAGGGCCCCAGAACCCACGCACACGGCAGGAGATCAGCAGAGACAGAAGGCCATTCCTGCATTGCTTCTTATGCACAGCTGGTTAAGTGTGCATTTATTGGTTCAAAGAATTCACAAGCTCCAGTAATAAAGCAGACAGAACTTGGCCATTTACTTCTACATTATCTTCTTTACTTAAACAAAAAATCTGGAAAATTAAAAGCAAAATAGTAGTATTAACACAATGTTAAGTCTGCGAGAACAAGCACTGAAAATTCAGTGAGTTCCAACCTTAACTAGGCCAGGATGCACATATTTTTTGTTCTTCTTTCCCTTGTTTATGGAAGGTTAGCATATTAAGATACGAGACCTTAGAAATGCTCAGAAAGAGACAGAAGTATTGCTCTTTGTCACTGAGATGTGCCATAAAATTTACAGCATGTGTACCAGGGCTAAGGAATTTCTTTACTTTTGACTGCTTAATCTTGCCATCTTAATATTGTATTAAAACTTTTAGAAAGTAAATCCTAGCCAGTTTTACCACTTTAAAGGGCCCCCTTCCAGCAGGGCAGACGTTTGAGAGGTGTTCTCTTTCTGCCTGGAGTCCACCTCCATGGGTACTCTCTATGCAGCTATATGCTGTGAGATCTGGGGTGGGGGTCAGCCAAAGCGTGAGGGTCTCCTGCTGTGCAGCTTCTCTGGTCTTTCCCCAACCCCCATACACTGCAGGATGAGCATGGTAGGACAATGGGGGCTAGGGACATAGTTCAATTTATGGATGGAGTAACATCTGCAGAGCACCTCAGGTCCTACTCCTGGACCTAGATGGGGAGAGGAATACAGATTGCTCCAGCACTTCCCTCTATGGACGTCCCCTGCAGGCAGCTGAATTTGGCAGGGTGGGCACCAGGGAGAAGACCTGCTCCTTTGTCTTGCTTTGACTGTAAGCTCTTTGAGGCAGGGATCATCTTTTCATTGTGTGTGTACAATGCCTAGCACAACGGGTCCCAATCCCTGATCTGTAGGCACTGATGCAATACAAATAATTAACTAAAAAACACTCTTTCAAATGTATATACTAAAAACAGAAGTTGTACTACAAGGGAGGAAGGAGAAAGGGAAACATTTCATATTTGAATAATACCAGGAGGTTTAACCTCTGAAAATTTTTGTAATATAAATGATTCCAGGAGCTTCTGACAAGTGGAAGAGAAGGGCTGAGATGCATGTCAAGGAGTGAGCCAAGGAGCCACCACAGCAAGAGGTGATTATCGGCCAAACTAATACATGATGGTGACATCCCTAAAAACTGTCATGTGAGAATACAGATTCCCATAAGAAAGGCTCAAGGAGCAGATCTCAAGTATAGGTAGGGCCTTTCATTTTCAGTTTTTATTTTAATTTTTCCCAAAATTTATCAATGTTCATTACCACAACAACAAAAGCAGGTGAAAAATCAGTACCAAAACCTATTAATTTTTTTGGGTAAATATCAGGGTTTATTTTGATGGACGGAAAGACGGGGAAAAAAGTATTCAGTAGATTAATGTTTTGAATTCCATTCGCTCAGTGTGGTTTGCTGCAGAACTAAAACAGAACTCAAAACACAATGCCCCCACTGAGTTTATGAAAACAATACATCTCTAATCCCTGAATAAAAAACTTTTCATTTCAATAAACAGGTTACTGTTATAGACTTAGAACTATTAGCCTATAAATATTTACATTTTATAATTGGGCCACACCATTTGCAGCACATACACTCAACTTCATCCTTGTCTCCTGTTTGTTTTATAAAAACTTTCAAATACTTCTGGTATTCTGAAATGTACTCTGATACAGATTTTTGTTTTCTTCTCATTTTAGTGTGTCAAATCTCTAAACCGTTATCAGATAACAGCTTGAAATGTGTACATGGTGGGCATGAGATTCATTAGTATATTCAGATGTGCACACACTTCAGACTTTGCGTGTGTACGTGCCTGCTTGTTTATTGTGTGTATCTTCTAGACCAGGGGTTGGCAACCTTTCAGAAGCGGTGTGCCGAGTCTTCATTTATTCAGTCTGATTTAAGGTTTTGTGTACCAGTAACACATTTTAATGTTTTTAGAAGATCTCTTTCTATAAGTCTATAATATATAACTAAACTACTGTTGTATGTAAAGTAAATAAGATTTTAAATGTTTAAGAAGCTTCATTTAAAATTAAACTAAAATGCAGAGTCCCCTCAGACCAGTGGCCAGCACCCAGGCAGTGTGAGTGCCAATGAAAATCAGCCTGCGTGCCATCTTAGGCATGCATACCATAAGTTGCCTACCCCTGTTCTAAACTAATACATAGCCTTACTTCAACAGGCAGCTTTTTGCATATAAACACAGACTAATTATTATCATAATATATCTACCTCATGCAATGTATTGTATTTTCCTCATAAAACAAGTTATTTTTTATATATTTGAATAATACAAAAGTAGGGTGAAAATCAGAAAAAAATGAATACTACTTCTTTGTAAAATCCCAGAATTTTTTTGGTAAAAATTGGTTTAAATGGAAAACAAAGGGGCTTAAATATAGCCTACATCTAGGCCATTAAGAGCTTTAAAAAGAAAAAAAATTAAAAAAACCCACATAGCAGATATAACTTTACAAATATCGAGGGGTGGATTTGTTTAACTGCATTTTCTGTTTCTCAGTTGTTACTGTTTATAGACCAGCTGTCGGTTTAGGCAGTGCTCACACTGGAGTCTTTTTAGTTAGATCTCTGTCTCTTATCTACATTCTCCTGCAGATTTTCCACTCATCTCTTCCAGGAGCTTGCTAGACAATTTATAGTCCCAAAACAGAAAGGTTTTGTCTCTGTTAGTAATTCTGATTTTGGCCGGATGCAACACAGCAGCTTCAATTCCTTCAGCTATCAATTATTTCTTCAGTGACACCAATGCCCAGACTTTGCTTTGTGTTTCTAAGCAAATGCCTGGGAAAAAAATATAAAATAAATTTGAATCATTTCATGCCACCTCTTGTTTCTTCATTTTGGCTAAAATACTGTTTTTTATTTGATAAGGCTGGTAACACTGCTCCCTTTCCCCCATGACGTCCTTTTTGCAGGCAGATTTCTGGGTGGCACCCTCAAGCTGTGCAGGATGTTGAATAAGTAAATAAGTAAATAAATAAATAAATAATGCTTGCAAATAAATTGTACCTTTCTGGAATTATAACTGAAATGTGTGTGAACCAGGTATGTCACAGTGAATTGTTAATCAGGTCTATCCTAAACAAAGGAATTTGCATTTACCTCAATTTACATACAAGCAGTAAACAGACTGTGACCATTTGTGCCTTGGAGGGGCCAGTGAGATTCCTCAATCAGGGTTAAGTGCAAAGAACAGAACAGACAATCCCCCAAACTGGTGGTTATTCTAATAATGAGATTCACCAAGACAGCAACAAAACAGCTTCTACAATACCTTACTGGTTACCCAGAAGCCAAAACCAGAGCTTCCTTAAAGCTTCCCAGGCTTCTACCCAGACAGCCAAATCAAATACGATGAGGATTACTGAAAATCTTGTTTATCAGATATAAAGTTCTACCAATCCCAAGGGATCAGACACATTACTCACCAGATCAATGAATATTTCAGATCTTGTCCTAGAACATGCTTACAGACAATGCTTATTATCTACACTAAGATGTATAAAAAAAAGAAACGCAAGAAAGAGTATCGGTTATAACAGATATGAATAAAGTTCTTAGGTCAGTTTCACTGTAGAGGTTGCAAGCTGCCGAGTTGCAAAAAGTTATTGCTAGAATCACTTCATCAGGTTATAGTCCAAATAGGTAGTCCATATATAGAGTTTGTTCAAATTCTTCCATGAGAATTAGTTGGATAATCCAGATTGGAGCTGGAGACCGCAGTCTTGTGACTCAAGCTTCCCCTGACCAAGCTTAAGCAGATCTGAGATAACAGGACCAGGGCCCTAGAGTTCTTTTATAGATCTCTGGCAGGCTATCGATGCCTCTTCATAGTAGGTGTTCCTTGGGTGAAGCTTTATGGCTTTTAAATAAAATATCCTATTTCCTATGTATACACAGGTAATTAGTTGCATTCATCAGCATAAGGTAATTATCCATTAATCGGTTCACAGACAGTTTACTACAAACTTCAAACAGAAATAAAGACAATGATATTATTACACCCAAGTTTCAAGTAAATGTTAATGTTCCCTTTTATCTCTGACTATATAGACTATAGTAACAGACAGGAACCATCTGGTTACACTGTTAACCTCTAACAAGATATAGGTAAACAGATAAATACAATCACTCTCTTACTCTATTTCTCTAACAATACAAGTCTACATTTCAAAGCTTTAGTCTATCTAGCTTGGCTTTGTTAGCTGTTTATAAGGAATGGCCCTAATTGTCATTTATATACTTTTCTAATATTTCTTTAAAGGTTGAATTTGGGTCATAGTTGCTTAACCCTTTGTGGCTCAATGTCACACAGACCCACCAAGCTAACAAGGGTTGGAGACAAACCTCACACTAACAAGCGGGAGAGAAGACACATGGTGTCTATATCCAGCCGAAGAGAACCTTAGTCTGGGTTTCACTTTTCAGAAGAATCCATTTCAAAGGTTTACTGGGCTGAACTTCAAGTGATAAGCAACTGAATCAATGGATTGTATACAACATTATTGTATCATAAAAGCATACAGAATGAGGTCTTTTCTAAAAGCTGACGACACAATGGCAATATCATTGTGAAACATATGTATTAGCATTATAGGAGAAATTATGAATACTCATTGATATTATATTTTAAAGTGTGCGGCCAAGGGAAGTTCCAGCCCAGACAGGGAGTGGGGGCAGACATTTACTTGTCTCCTGTGTAAATTAAGCATAATAGAATCAAAACAACAGAAGCCCTATTTGCATAGAAATCAGAAGGGGGAAGGGAAGAATAGGATGAAGTCAGCTTCTTAGTGGATACAGCAAGCTGAGCACACAGAAGGGCTTCCTGTCTCTTGAACCAAGGCCATTGAACTTTGGGAGATATAAGCAAGGGCAAAAAGTCATTTTTGGTATCCATTGCTAGACAGACACAAGGGAACAGAGCTCTTGCAAGCTGAGAAAGATGGGTCCTTCAAACAAGGGGGGGTTGAAGTTTCTGAAACTGAATAGAGGTGAGAAGCCTGTTTAAGCAAAGATCTTTCACCTAAGATGACAAGGGAAGCCAGCGCCTTGTACCTTTTTGGAAGGTCCTGACTGAAGGAAAGTTAGCCATGGCTGGGAAGAAGCATGACTGGTGATGGAAACCATCTTGAACAAAAGCTGTATCTTGCTAGATTAATTTTTAGACTCTTATATGCATGTTTTCACTTTTATTTGCTTGTAACGCTTTCTAACCTTATTCTTTTTACTTAGCATCACTTAAGCTATGTCCTATTGTTAATAAATGTTTTATTTTACTATAAACCAACTTACTGTGGTGTTTAAAGAGAAGGATGTATTAACCCCAGTTGAGTCAATAAGCTATGATGTGTGTTGTGTCTTTAGAGGAAGAAGTGAACCATATTATTTCTCTGAATTGTCCAGGGCTGGACACTGCAGAGCACATGGTTTTCGGAAAATTCAAGACAGGGAGCTTGCTGGGGTCACCCTGCAAGTAGTAACCAAAGCTGGTGGAAGCCAGAGTGGGGCTGTAGATGGGCTGCTGGGGTGAGAACTGCTGAACCAGGGCTGTCTAGTGCACACACACACACAGTGTGACCTGCTTGCCGGTAGGCTGGTTGGGAGCAGCCCAGGTTGGAGCTGTAACAGCAAAGCATTGCAAGGCACCCAAGGTTCTACGGTAGGCATGACAACGCCCGGCACTGGTCTGGATTTCATCCCAGAAGGTGATGGCATATGAACTAGGAAAAGTTTGGCAAGATGTCACTTAGTGCAGACAGGCTTCAGGACAGAAACCAAACAGTCTCTGGACCATTCTAATCTCACTGTGGAACATTTTTACATTATTGTAAATATGACACTCTTGGTCCCTGCCAAATCTGGACAAATTAGATCCAATCGTGCTCTAAAACAGTTATCATGCACTGTTTAATTGTGCGGTTCTATGGATCTTGCATTGCGGGGTAAACATTATTCATCCCCATATTAATTATTACGACTACCACTACTACTGCTTTTCTTTTGTTACAGAAGGGTAATATGAGGCAGACAGAAGTTAAGTAATTTGCACAAGATCACAAAGCAAGAGGGTGACAGAGGTGATAATGGATTTTGGCCCATATTTCTGAAGATATTTAAGCGTTACTGTGCTCAGTATTGTAACACCTAACTGATCTAGGAGCAAAAGTCTCATTTTCAAAAGGTGCAGAGGAGCAGATGGTTCGGCTAGAGACATCCCTTAGGGAAGGATCTACTAATGGAGACTCTCTATGTCCTAGTAAGGAGGAGAGTACGGAAGATGATAAAATACAGGTAGGATCAGATGAGAAACAATCAAATGAAAAAAAAGTCTCATTCAATTACATCATGTAATGGGAGACAGCTAAAAAGTGACACGTTTTTAAAGTGCTTATATATCAATGCTAGAAGTCTAAATAATAAGATGGGTGAACTAGAGTGCCTCACATTAAATAAGGATATTAATATAACAGGCATCCCAGCAATTTGGTGGAATGAGGATAATCAATTGGACACAGTAATACAGGATACAAAATATATCAGAAGGACAGAACAGGTCATGCTGGTGGGGGAGTGGCACTATATGTGAAAGAAAGTGTAGAATCAAATGAAGCAAAAATCTTAAATGAACTAAACTGTACCATAGAATCTCAATGGATAGTAATTCCATGCTCGAATAATAAGAATATAGCAGTAGGAATATCTTACCAGCTAGATGACCAGGATGCCGACAGTGACTGTGAAATGCTCAGGAGATTAGAGAGGCTATGAAAATAAAAAGCTTAATAATAATGGGGGATTCCAACTATCCCCATATTGATTGGGTACACGTCACCTCAGGACGGGATGCAGAGATAAAGTTTCTTGACACTTTAAATGGCTGCTTCTTGGAGCAGCTAGTCCTGGAGCCCACAAGAGGAGACAATTCTTGATTTAGTCCTAAGTGGAGCATAGGATCATATACAAGAGGTGAATATAGCTGGACCGTTTGGTAACAGTGACCATAATATAATTAACTTAAACATCCTTGTGGTGGGAAAAACACCCTAGTGGTTGAACATTGTAGCATTTAATTTCAGTATTAAGTTCTTTCTAGCGTGCCCTGTTCTTAATACACTGAGTTGCTCTCTCCACTAGTTGAAGTTCTGGGTGGCGTACCCTGGCCTAACGGAAACAAAGGCTTGGATAAGCCAACATTTTCAACAGAGAGAAAATGTCCTGTTGGGAGACTAAGAACCTTCCTCCCTGTACTAAAGCTCTATTGCCAGAATTTATTTTAGGAGCCTGTACCATAATTGCTGCCCAGCTTCACCTTCCTGTAATACTTTGACCTTTCCCCGTGACCCACATCTTGAACCACAGGTTTATGAGATTTTTGGAAGGGGAAGAAGGGAGATAACTTATGTATATTTATATTGTACATTCACTCAACAAATACAGTACTTAAATACAAAAACTGCCCTAACTATAATCCACTTGCTGTCACACCTACTGCTAGTCTTGGTATGTGAAAGACTAATAATTAAGGCTATGTTTTAGTCATGGGTATTTTTAGTAAAAGTCATGGACAGGTCGCAGGCCATAAAAAAAATTCATGGGCCAGTGACCTGTCCATGACTTTTACTAAAAATACCCACCATGACTAAAATTTGGGCGTGTGTGTGTGCGTGCACTTGGGGGTGAGGGCGGTCCAGGACCCCCATAGGTGCAGGGGCCAGGCCCAAATTCAATAACAGATGTAAATAGCACAAACCAGCTCAGCAGAGATAATACATATAATTATTTCCTTTCACTCACAAGGCATCTTGTGTAGGAAGCAGCCTTCCCAAACCACATCCCCAAACCTCTTGCTCTGTTGTTTGAAGACTGAGATGCCATTTAATAACTTTGCAATATTTGCCAGCAATCTCACATGATAAGTAAACAGTTATACATTCTTCACCCAGGGAGGAATGTTGCCCCCTCCTCCATGGATGCCTGAGTCACTCCATGCAGTGGAACTGATACAGTTCTATCGTACAAAGTATGAGGCATGATTTGGGTGGGCCACTGGACAGGGGATGTGAACCCACCGCATGTGGTGGAGTTCAGTCATATTTCCTCATGCAGACTTCTTAACTAATCTAACGAACTATGCAAGGTGGAAGTGGATCAGTATCTGGTTTCATATATCATAGAGTTTAACGCCAGAAAGTACCATTAATCACCTCATCGGACTTTCTGTATATCACAGGCTATTAAGTTTCACCCAGTTATCTCTGTACTGGGCCCAATAAAGCATGCCTTCCAGAAGGGCATCCAGTCTTGATCTGAGGACATCAGGAGATGGAAAATCCACTATTCCCTTTGGATGTTTGTTCCTGTGGTTGATTACTCTCACTGTTAAAAATTTATGCCTAGTTTCTAATTTAAATTTGGTTGGCTTCAGCTTCCAGCTACTGGTTCTTGATATGCCTTTCTCTGCTAGACTGAAGAGCCCTTTAGTACCTGGTTTGTTATCCTGGATATCTTTGCTAAATTCCAGTGCAGGTAATTACATTTTGTCTTGAAAAATTCTTACTGCAACTATGTATTTGCAGTCAGTTAGTTAAAAGGAAAACTGTCAACTTGAAATCTAGTCAGTTAAAGAAAAGAGAGAGAGAGGGGATGCTAAAAGTAGTTTCAGGTTCTTCACATGCTCCTGAATCCCTCTTCCTGCCATTTTTTGGGGGGGGTTACAATCATATTTTCCAATTTAAAAATATTTTTACTCTTCTCTTCTGCTGTTGGAAAGACTCACATCAATAATAAGGGAAACTAAGTAAGGCCCCAGTCCTGCAAAATTTATGTATGTGCTTAATTTTAGGCTTTGACTTCAACGGGAGTACTCCTGTAAGTTAAGTTAAGCACAGGCTTTAAGTTAAGTGCTATGCTGGATCCAGGCCTCAATGCAGGGACATTGAAAGTGATTGCCCACAAAGTACAAAATTGGGGGGGAGGGGGATTCCCTCTAATCTCTTTCAGCTATAGTAATCCTCAAGGTAACATATAATTTAGTAAATAAACAATTTCAAATAGAATTGTGATTAAAAGTTGACTGTGACCCTTTACATTTGCAAACCACTTCAGATCCTGGAGGATAAAAGATACTGTAGAAAAAAAATTATGACTAGAAAGAATTTTTTTGGGGGTGTTCAAAATAAATTGATAGGGAACAACGTGCCAATCCGGAAAATAATTCCCCTCCTTGCTTTAATTTTTTAAGTGCCACTTTAGCACTTTAAAAAAAAATACTCTAGACCTCTGTTTTAGCACAAGTTATATAATACTTTGCATTTTTTATAGTTTAACAAGGCTCAGGCATGGAACTACATTCACATTAGTACCAATTTCAGCTACGGAAAGGGCAATGATTTATTAGGCAAATGGGAGCAGCAAGGACTAGCTGGCTGCGTGAGAACACAAGTGTGTGTGAGGAATGCATGAGCAAAAGGGAACATGTGTAAAGGTAGTTTGCTCCTTTGGCACATCCCAAAGCATAAGATGGATGGAACCAATGACAGACCCAAGAGATTAACACTTCAGTATAGATTACACACACAAATGGTCGCCTCTACTGCTGTCCTTGAAATAACATCAGTACCAACTGTGCTCCCATGTGCGATAAACAGAACTTCGCACAACTACTAAGCTATAGTGAAAAAAATGTCTTAACATAAAACTTGTCACTTTAAATCATGACTTGATGATATCTTAATTCACAAAATTCATATTGAGTCAGGATATAATGTTATAGTACATTTGAAATATCTTTGCCCTGTGAGCCAGGACTCAAAAGGTGGTAGGTAAGCTTTAAGCAGTAATCTCAGCATACCAAAAGAATTCAACACATATATTCCGATAAGAAGAAGAAGAAGAAACAGAAGTCAATGGAAGGTTTTATACATCAGACAGCCAAATTTCAAAAAGGACAGTTGTCTTCAACCGGAGCTGTGTAAAATAATGCTGTTAGTATAGCAAGATTGTAAAATAATGCCCTTCTCCTCTGAGTATTACATAATAATTATGCAACCTTCTTAGGGCCCTTAGCATTTTACTATTACTGTCCTTAATAAGAGGCACTATTATAACCCTCCAAGTAGTTCTATTTATAAAATTCCAAGATGTTCTTAAGCAGCCATATTTTGGGTAGCCTAAGGAACAGTGCAGAAAAAAGGCAGACTATAGGGTCCACAGAGGAGACAGTTTACTGTACTCAAGGAGAGAGATGACAAAGGACTTGTCCAGGAATTTTTTTCAGTAGGAATGGAAAGGAAACAATGAATTAAATAGTCAAACACTCTGATACAGCCCAATCCTGCAAGGTGATATACAACCTTGCTGAGGCACAGAGCTCCTTTAACTTGCACTGTAGTGAGAATTTAGGATGCTCAGCACTTAGCAGGTTTGGGCCCATAATAAAGTTTTTATAATTACATAATTTTATATATTTGTATTTTGACATTAGAGATGGGCCCCGAACTGATCTGAATCCACCTTAATTATGAGGAATTTCAAATCCTGATGCAATCCAAACAACATATATTGGTCCTCTCTCTATAATCAACCACACTGGAATGCAAGATCTGAATGCTGTGTTGTTTGGCTCTAGATCTGAACTCTGTGGCATGGGGCTCATCTGCAGTTTAGATTAAAAAACAAAAATTAAGAATGTTTCAGTCACTTCTGCTAACAGGAATGAGCCTCACAAGAATTTTCAGAACATGTCTTTAAGATTTTGTTATGCCATCTTCATTTTATGAACACTGACGTCCCCCACAAGAGTCAGTGCAATTATGGCCGTTTAAATACTGTCCTTCAACCATGTACTTAATTGTGGTTGGGAGAAAGTGCGGCTTATCCAATCACATGTACAGTTCCATTCTGAGCTTAGGAGTTATGTATCATGTTTAAAGGACAGAGACTGTTCTTTCAATTGCACTGTGGTTCTTTCACATTAATAAATCAAACCAGAGTTAGAATGCATATAAGGGAGCGCACAAGACTAAAGGCTCCCAAAGGGCAAACAGAACTGTCATTAGTGGATTGTAAATTATGAATTTCAGGCTGGGATTTTCCATTCATACTCAGTATGAAGGTTTCTGCCCCCTCAACACTACAAAACAAAGTTATTGTAAAAAGTGCAACGCTCTAAATTTGCTGCCAGTCATCTTAATTTAATAACAACTTTTCCATACTAGAGAAGGAAAAATCTGTGTGCTTATGTTAGAAAAACAAAGAGAGTACATATTATTAATCTGATATAGATAATTCATGATGGATGGAATAGTGTGATAGAATGGTTTTATTAGCAAGTCCAGTTACTATTAAGGATGTAAATATCGGTTAAAAAAGTTAACTGGTTAAATGACTAAAATTATATCGTTTAACTGGTTATCATAGCTTTCCTACTCATATCTGAACCTTAGAATTCAGAAAATAAGATGCTAGCATGAAACCTCCAAGCTTAATTACCAGCTTAGATCTGATAGCGCTGCCACCAGCCAGATTCCAGTGTCTGGTGCACTCTGGTCTCCCCAAAACCTTCCCCGGGGCACCCCAAGACTCAGATGCCCTGAGTCTACAACAAAGGGAAATAAGCCCCTCCCCTTGTCTCCTCTTTATTTCCTCCCAGGCTTCCCCTCCCTGGATGGCCCTTGACGATCACCCTATTTCAATTCCTTGAATTGCAAAACAGAGAGATCAAGTTTCTTCCACCCTCAGTCAGAGTCCCTGCAAAGGTAAGCTTTGCAACTCTGACACAAGAGATTTCCCCTTCCCCCCTGTTTCCTTCTTCCCCACCAATTCCCTGGTGAGTTCTAACTAGGAAAAAATCCAACAGGTCTTAAAAAGAAAGCAAAAGACATAAAAATGATCTCTGTATCAAGGTTGACAATATACAGGGTCAACTGCTTAAAAGAAAAATGAATAAACAGCCTTATCCAAAAAGATATACAATTTAAAACTGTAAAGAGCTGCCCTGGCTCCCTGCCGCACCTGAGGGGGATGAGCCATAGCACCCGCCTCAGTGGGCGGAGCCACTGCCGCCTGTCCCCACCCCCCGGAAGTCAAGGGGCGGGACAGGAAGTATAAAAGGCTGGCCCCAGAGCTCAGTTGGAAGCCGGCCGCCGAAGAGGACAGACGCTGAGGCCCGAGCTCCCGCTGGGCCCAGCAGCCTGCCCCGAGCGCATTACCCGGAGGAGCGCTGGCCAGACCTGCCTCGGGCCCAGTACCCGGAGGAGCGCTGGCTGGACCTGCCTCGGGCCCGGTACCCGGAGGACCCCGAGCCGAATCTGCCGTGGGCCCACTATCCGGAGGAACCCTAGCCTAACCTGCCCTGCGCTCGCCATCCCGAGGAGCTGCGTGAGTATCCTGCCTCCCAGTATCCAGAAGGACCCATGGTCTGGGACCCACCGAACTACGCCAGTGGAGAACAGGTACTGGGAGAGGGGGAAACTGGAAGTAGCCCGGGGGGAGCCGACCCCAGTCTGGCTTCAGGGGACTGTGAACCCACGTCAGTGTGTTGCGGCCTGGATTCCCCACTGACTGCGGCGAACTCATGCCGCTGCTAGGGCCCTGGGCTAGGACACAGTGGAGAGGGAGGGCCTGTGTCCCCCCTGCCACCTGTCCAAGGGTGGCAGATTTCCCTCTCTCTCTCTGGCCTGAGAAGGCATTCTCATAGACCGTGTCTGCTCAACCCCTGACACTAGGAGCTGAACCTGAACTGTTTGCTGTTCGCCCTGCCTACAGGCCGGGCTTAGACGCTGTGCTCCAGGCTTGCCCCTGTTATTGGACTCTCTCGTCCCGCCACCCTGTCAAGGCGGTCCGAGGTCGCAGACTGCTGTAAGTGTAAAGAGCTGCCCTGGCTCCCTGCCGCACCTGACTGGGACGTACCCCAGCACGACTGGCTTACAAAAACATTCCAGCATACATTCCAACATACATTTACACATGTAAATACAAAAACAATATAAAAACCTATTGTCTTCTACCTTTTGTACTTACACTTGGAAACAGAAGATTAGAAAAGCTGAAGGTAGAGAGAGATCCTCTCTCAGAGCCGAGAGAGCACTAGAGCCGAGACACAGACAAAAGACACACCTCAAAAATTCCCTCCCTGAGCTTTGAAAAATCCGGTTTCCTGATTGGTCCTCTGGTCAGGTGTTTGGTTCCCTTTGTTAACCCTTTACAGGTAAAAGAAACATTAACCCTTAGCTATCTGTTTATGACACCGGTTAACCAAGGTAGCTCTGGCATGGCAAGGGCTGGGCCCGCTCCGGATGGCAGGCTTGGTGCGGCTGTGTCTCACTGGCCAGCCTGGTGCAGCTGAGTCCCACCGGCCATCCTGGTGTGGCCGGGGCTGAGGTCCCACTGGCCGGCCCAGGATGGCCGGGGCTGAGGTCCCTCTGGCCAGCCGACCAGATACAGCCGGGGCGTGGGTGCCTGCCGCCTGCGTGGGGCCACCGGCTTCAACAGTTAAGGTTGGTTAACCGGTAAGTCTAATAATTACCGGTTAACCTTTTACATCCCTAGTTTCTATCATTTGAATATTTAAGTAGGGTACAATCAAGTACATGACACCCATGTGTCAGGAATTTCACCTGCAAATAACTGTAGGTAGAAAACTGTACCCCAAATTATTTGTGCCCTTTTATCCCTCTCCTCCCACTCAATAACAAAACAAACCAAGTGCAGAAACAACAAGCAGATAATTTGTTCCATTTAATTTTATAAAACTCTACAATTACCAAAAAAAAACCCTTTTCTATATATCAGTGTCATAATTTTAAGGTCTAATATCTTGGAAGGGACTGAGCCTGAAACAAACATCTTTTATCTCTGGAAAGGGATAACAGCTTTCCTCAGGGATAACAAACCCATTTCCAGCCTTGAAGACGTATGAGATACTGGACATTAAACCTGTAGCTAGCTCAGGCCTCCATTTTAGAGCAGTGTAACTGTGGGAAGGAATACATTTGGGGGAAAGGAGGAAATATTTCTCCATGATGTATATATTTTTTGATGGACAAAAGAGGAATGACAGCTGTGTGAAAACTGCACACGTTTGAATATAAGTAGTAGTTATGGAGGCAGATAGATTAGTGGGTAGTGTGAGCTAGGCGGTCACATGGTGCTGCAATTTCTCACAAGGATCTCATCAGATCATATGTAGCATAAATGCTGACATGCACATATTCTATTCAAGTCCAGCGTAAGCTTTACTTTTATAGACTAGGCTAGCCACAGAAACCGTTAGCTTCATTTTAGTGCTGTACTTGGTAACTGGACATCAAAGCAGGGCTGTGTTTAGAAAGAAGCATTGCATGTTCAAAATCTTTTACCAAAAACCCCTAGTTTTACTGGACAGTAGTGAATTAAAGGCAAAGTTTGTTTAATTTTAATTATGGGCAGGCACACCTGACCAACAGCTAGGGTAGGCAAGACAAGGGTACAAGCCCTGAGCAAAAAGCCTCCAGTACCTCATATTCAGATTCCAATGATATCTTATTCTTTCTGATTCTTTCTTCCAAAGCTGGATCCATCTGTAAGGCAAACGGAAAAGACATCCAAAATATTTTATAAATAAACATACCCAAATTTTAAAAGAGAAAAAAACATATTTCTCAATCTTCTTTTAAAAAGAAACTAAATGCATTGCCCAGATACCACGGTGACAGGTGCAATATATGAACCCGAATACAACAAAGGTCAGCAGATTCTAGCTCGGTCAGACTAGCAGGGAGGAAAAATCTGCCCTCCCCCTCTCCTTCGTTGCTCTCCAAGTACAATAAAGTAACCTTTGCGTTACTTAATTTTCTATTACCTGAATTTTATTTTACTCTGCCCATAAATTTTCAATGTACCACTGTTTATATTGCAATGCATAGCAGTGGCTTTTCACCGCTGGATGCTAAGAGTATTGGTACTCAGGAAGCAGTTTAAGTTTTGATACTGGAGAGGTAAATTCCTCATTTCCCACTCCAGCAACACCGTATTAGCTGTCCCATTGCCAACCCCCCCATTCCAATATCTTCTCTTGTGTCAAACAAATGTGGAAATGATAATAATAGTCAATACACATTAGACTGATGCTTTTGCTCAAATGAATAGCACAGGTCCATGGAAATGTCCTAAAATGATTTGAGTTCTTTCAGAACTAACCCAGAGAGGTGTAATTGGCAACTATTCCTCTGCCCTGAAAGTGCTCTCTTGCCTTGCTGCAAGGCTCTCTCTGTCCTTTCCCCAATATTATTCAATATCTATATGAAGACACTGGGGGAGCTGGTTACACCCTGAAAAATGTCAGCAATATACAGATAATATCCCACTGTATGTCTCCTCACCCCACTGATATACAGATAATACCCCACTGTATGTCCAAATGTAAACAGGACCAACTCAGTGCATTCCTAATGCTTATGTAAGGGGACTGTTACCCCTTACTAACATTCAGTGGGGGTGTTTTGGTTGCTAGCTCCCAGCACTAAAAGGGGATGGATCGATGGCAAATCAGGACCCTGAGACTGACAGTCCCCAGGAACAATGGCAGAGAGGCCAATGCTCCAGGTCAACCTGATTGACAGGGCGGGTAAGCTAATCAAAGAGACGGAAGATCAGGGTGGGTCCCGTCCTCTGTGTGAGCTGAAATTGCTTGGGTCAGACAGAGTGGGGCCAAGCTAAGGAGAGAGCAGGGGCCCAAAGCTAAGCTGCTAGGAGCAGAGCTGCAGCCCAAAAAGCCAGAGCACAGCCCAGAGAGAGCAGACCTGCCCTGGGAGGGGAGCTGCAGCAACCAGAGCCAGAGAGGCCAGACAAGCAGCCCAGGAAGCAGGTGAGAGCTGAAAGAGTGTCACAGAAGCAGCCTGCAGAGCAGACCTGCCCTGGGAGGGGAGCTGCAGCAGAGCCAGAGCAGGGGGCAGACAAGCAGCCCAGGAGCAGTGAGAGCTGAAGAGAGAGTCACAGAAGCAGCCTGCAGAGCAGACCTGCCCTGGGAGCAGAGCTGTAGCAACTGGAGCCAGAGAGGCCAGAGAAGCAGCCCAGGGGAGCTGAAGGCAGAGCAGCAGCAGCAGCCATGCTGAGGCAGTGTGGAGCTGGGCTGGAGCAGTCCTGGAGCTGGCTGCGGTGAGCAGCTGGGGAGAGCGAGGGGGACCTGGGCAGTGGCCCAGCACAGGGAGACGCCTCAGCCAAGAGGCTCTGCAGGCCAGACTTGGAGGGGGATCATAACCCTGACAGAGTGGGGTGACACTGGGGAGAGAAGGGTCCTGCACCCAGAGCCTGAGAGTTGGTGGCCACCTGCCAGAGCAAGTGTCCAACCCGCAGCGTCCCTGCACAGCCAGGGCCTGAGAAGGAGAGCCCTGGGACCTACAAGGAACAGACTGTGAAGTGCCCTGATTCCAGAGACACTGTTTGTGTATGTTCCTGCCCACAGAGCAGGGTGAGTGTGTTTCCTTTAACCTTTCCCATTTTTCCTTATTCTTTTTTTAAAATTAATTGTTAATTAAATAACTTGTATTTGCTTTAAATTGTATGATGTGATCAGTGGGTCAGGGAGGTGCGCAGTGCAAAGAGAGTACCCCGGGAGTGGGACACCCTAGCCCCTGTCCAGGTGACCACAGCAGGGTTGGGGTTTGAGCCCCCCAGGAATCCTGGGCCCAGCCTTGTTGGGGTTATGAGGACTCTGCCAGACAGGGAGTGGAAGGGGAGTCCTCAGCAGGGAGGCCTCTGGGTAAAGGAAGTGGGAGCGAGGACTCAGATCCTTTCGCCAGCCCACTTCACCGGGGTAGTGCAGAAGCCAGGAAAGTTCCCCACAACAGCAGGACCATTCCCCTGCTTACACTTAGCAAGATCAACACTTGAATGAAGAGCAGCTGGCTAAAACTGAACCCAGGCATGACAGAACTGGTACAGGTAGGAAGAGGCAGGTGCTCAGAGCACATATCTACTCCATAATATTCCCCTTGATCTAAGGCACCTGACTGTAAAGTCAATATAGAGCTTTAGGGTCCTCTTGCATATCTAAGTTCCTAAAGATGCTCAGACAGCTGCGGCTGTGAAAAAATCATTACCATCTGTGAGGGGCTAGAAGACTTAGGACACGTCTACACTACAGATGCTGCAGCGGCACAGCCATAGAACTGCAGCTCTGTCACAGTAGTGCTGTAGTGTAGAAGCTTTCTACATCAACGGAAGGAGTTTTTCTGTGACAAATACATCCACCTCTCCGAGAAGCAGTAATGAGGTCAACAGAAGAATTCTTCCATCGACTTAGCTGCATCTACAGCGGGAATTAGGTCAATCTAACTCCAGTGCTCAGAATTTTTCACAGCCCTGTGGGATGCAGCTAGATTGAGCTAATTTTTAAATGTACACCAGGCCTTAGTCCCCTTGCATGAGTCACAGATCTAGCTACAGTAATACATGTATTTGTGACTTCCAGACTCTACTGCAGCTCATTACATCTGGGAATTAAGCCAGAAAGACTAAAAAAGCTAACCTGGTACAAAATGCAGAAGCCTGTCCAGTGAGCAAAACAGCCTTCTCACCAACACTGGGTCAAATTCAACGTCTCAGTCCTGATGATATTGAAAGCGCTCCATGGAAATGGCCTAGTGACTCGAAAAACTCTCTCTCTCTCTATAACCATGACCTCCAATAACAGCTATGTTCCACCACAGCAACGAACCCATTGGTCCTGAGTGTGGGAGAGAGAACTCTCTCTGGAGCAAGAGGGAAATACTCCTGGACCTCAAGTCATTCAAACTTCTCCTTAGTGTCCTCACAGTTGCTCTTCACATAGTCCCCACACAGACAGGGAAGGTGGAAATTAATTCTTATGCTTTTCAAGCTACTTCTCCAGATGGAGAAGGGAGCAGGCGGGTGGGGGGCACTCAGATGTCATGGTGGGGAGTACCATAAAAGTACCTATGTAGTTAAATCTGTATTTTTATTTCAATTACAACAGGCAAAATGTACCTGATTATTTTTGTTTTGACTGTTACCATAAACATCGCAATATCCCCTATTTATCTGATTTATTTTACTTATGTGCAGTGATTCTATTTCACATGGCTACATTTGTGAAAACTCAGGGGAGCACTGCTGCTGCTCCACTGCAGGCCCTCTCTGCTCTCAGCCCACTTCCTTGTGCATTAATTCCCCTCCACCTGAGGAAGGAGAGGGGAGTATCTAAGTCTAAGACATAGGAATCCTGCAAATTTGTGACTAGCTTGACTCAGTAACAGCAATGTTGCCCCAAATAAACCTGGTCAGCCGAAGAAGCCACCTGAAATTGCTCAAGCAGATGTGCGATAGGGTTGCCCCCACTAGGATGCCACCTGATGTGCTAAGATACCACTGAGCCTATTATACCAGCATGGGTACCCTTTTTACCTGTCTTGCTTGAGCCAAGCTATTCTACTAAGCCTCCTCCAGCACACACACAGGCAGGGCCACACCAAACTGCAGGATGAAACAGACACTGAGATCAATTCTGTGAAGGCTCAGCTTAAGGGACTTGCCCCAGCACTCAGGTGTCCACCTCCTTTGGGGTGCAGACCCAAAGATAGATTATGAAATCCGCCTCCTCCCTCAGTGTGGAGGAAGGTATGCACAGCCAAGAAATAAGTTTATTAACTACATAAGGCGAATTTTAAGTGAATATAAGAGATGATAAACAGAACAAAGCAGATTACTGAGCAAATAAAATGAAATATGCACGCTAAGCTCAATATACTTAAGAAACAGTAATTTCTCACCCTAGATATCGTCACAGGTAGATTACAGAAAGTCTTGAAAGGCAGCTGCACTGGCCTGCAGCTGGAGATTTCAGGCATTTCCACTCTCAGACTGGATGCCCTCCCAGCCTGGGTTCAACCCTTCTCCCCTCAATTCAGTTCTTGCTTTCAGGTGTTTTTCACTCTCTCTTTGGGTGGGGAGGCAGAGGAGAACCGTGATGATGTCACTCCCCTGCTTTATATAGCTCTTGTGTATAGCAGGAACCCTTTGTCTCCCAGTGGAAGAACAAGTGTTCAGATACAGAAATGAGACAGGCATACAAATTGGATAATCATGTTCAATAAATCATAACCTTTCCAATGATATCTTACATGAGCCATCTTGCATATCTCAGTTATGTCATATTCATATAATAAGCATATTTTCATAAATATGAGTGAAACGTCACAAGATGTTATTCTGTTAACACTCACTGGCAAGTACACAGAAAATGCTTCTTCATTATAAACAAGAATGTTATTCCGTACCTTAATTACAGAGAGACTGGCTAGACCCTATTCTGAGCGCACACACAGTGTGTGGCTCCTGTGGATGACCCACTGAAATTACAAGAGTTATTCTGTAGGAAGATTCCCAGCAATGACAATAAAATAAGTATTTCCTCTTACCTTTTCCATTTTTTTGTTTCCCCACACATTTACCCAATCCAGCAAAGTTGAATGATCCTAGACTTCAAGGATTCTGCCCTACTTTCTCAACACCTGCTTTCAAGACCCCACATTTCAGTCATCAGGTCTAATCAGAAGAGTTAAACAAGAATACATGTCTTCGGAACCAATGCAATGATCCTGATGGCTGACTATGGAGAAAAAGTCTCTTACAAAGCGCGACTTCCCACAACTCCAAGTCTCAGTGAACCACATCTGCAACATTATGGAAAGGAAAGACAGACAGAATGGGCAGATTTTCCCTCTAATAAAGCATTCATTAGTACATGTTACAATTATGAACAGCATGTCAGCTATAATCAAGCACCATTAGAGAACATTTAGAGTACAGCTATAACCAGGAAAGTAACTATGTCAAAATGACAATGGCAACTCCTTACTCTATAGATCTCTGCAAGTAGTCAGACTTCCCCATTTCACAGACACCAACACAGTTGTGTTTCCATTACCCCTGCCTAGCCAATACAATACAGTAAGCTGGAATCTATTCTACTGCACACATCAGCAAAAGAATCATCAGCTGAATTTTGAGTGCAGAATCTTGATGCAGACAAAATCCTGCTGAATTCTCAAGAGCCCAGATGGAGTTTGCAGCACTGGCCTGGCAGCTTGAAAATGTTCTTTGGTTTATAAAATGGACTCATTTGAAATGGAATCACTGAGAGAAACTAAAAATTAAACCCAGGAGTCCATCCTTCCACACCTAGATAAGGAAGGGGGCGCGCACAAAGGTAGCTATGCAACATTTTTGCTTTCTTGACCTTGGAGGCTGCTGTGCATTACACCAGCTGACCAGAAGCCCCTAAGGGCCATTCTAGTGGCCAGAGATTGTCAAGGTGCAGGAAGAAAAAAACTGTGTCCCATGCACCATGTGTTAGGAGGCACAGGGTCCCCATGCCGCTGGAGAATTCCTTCAGATCCTCAGGGAGTTCTTTAAGATGGGTTTAAGGTAGAAAGCAGGCTTTGTATTTTATTTTTCTGGGAAGTATTTTTTTCAAAATGTCTACTTACAGATAAGACCCATTCAAATTAACATCATTTGTCAGAGTATTTTGCACTGCATAGGCTCACTGAAACTATTTAAATGAAAAAAATCCTAAAAAATTGATCATCGAAGACCAAGTTATTTCCCCAGAAACCTGCCCCAATTTACCCTTCCATTTCTTTCTGAATTTTATCCTTCCCAACACTCAACTGCAGTGACCCCGACAGGAATCCAGGATTTTCAGAAGTGCCCAGGCACTTAAGATCAGTTGGAAGATCAATACCTGCCTAGATACACTGGAAATCCTACTAGGTGCATGTCTACATCTTTCTGTATCTACATACCTTTAAAAATCTGTACCCTACTCTTTAGCTAAAGGCTGCCGTTATCCAACTGGAGCCAGCTGATAAACGCCCTTCCAAGCACTGGCCAGATTTTGGGGGCGGAGAAAGGGTGTCACTTGGGAGCAATGTGAAGCACTTCATTGCTTGCAGCCCGTCAGCCCAGCGACTCCTGCAACATGCTGCTACTAGAGTGTTGGCCACTTCATGTACTTTTGACCCAAAGGAAATTTTTGTTTGTGACAAGAAGCTGTTTGGCACAAGTATAAATCTAACTGTGCTGCCACTAAGAACACTCCCAAGCTAAACACCTTATGCTGATCCTGAGTGACCATCATGACTTGTCTTAGTCTAGTAATAAAAAATACAGTGTCAGAGATGACTGTGGAATCTGTGCATGCAACTACCTACCTCAAGGCAGAGCTGACCCTAGGGGACAGTGAACTGGGGCAAATGCTCTGGGCCCCATCGGCCGGCGCCGTATGGGCAGCGGGTGAACCACTGGTTGGGGGAGGCTACCCCTAGCCCACCCCTTCCACCTGAGGGACAGTGCAGCGGAGCGAGTGTGCATGGCGGCAACATTGCAGCCTCCCCAACCCCAGGAAGGCCAGTGGCATGGCCCCAGCCCCCTGGAGCCCAGTGGTGCTGCAGAAGCAGGGCCCTGTGAGGGCTAGAGTGTGGTCACACCTGGCTGTTTGCGGGGTGACCAGCTCATCCAGCCTCCCCTACCTGCCCCCAGCACGGTTGGTCCTGGAAGTGATGTCACTTCCGCCCTGGGCCCCAAAGCCCCATAGGGATGGCCCTGCCTCAAGGGCTAGAGAAGAGGTAGCTTTCTAAAAGAGAATTTTGACACTGAGTGGAGGAATCCAAAGCAGATTGGCAGCATCAGTTCCATTTATCATCCAGAAAGGATGAAAGGGAAGTTCTTTTTCCTAATGTTCAGAGTAGCATCACAGTCATCAATTATAAACATGAGCCTAGAACTGAGGTTTTAAAAATGAATTTTCGCATCAGCAACACACATTCTTCTAGTTGTAATTGTAACATTTATTTGTGTACACACATGTACCATTTCTGGTCAGGGGCTCTGGTGCAGGTCTAGGCTTTAGGACAGTTTTGGGACCAATGTTAAAGGCCCACCTACACTACAAAATGAAACTCCATAAGGGTACAACTGTGCTGGAACCAGCTCCCTTTAGCATAAGTAGCTGTAATGCTGACTAGATCTTAATCTGGTAAACTGGTACAGTTACATCCAAAGATTGGCAAGCACTGACCAAATATTTGTACTTCAGAACTTCATGGGCTATACAACCTTTCCAGGTAGTCAGATGTTTCTGTGTTAAAACTAATTATTTAAGACTCTTACTACTAAACCAGGGCTCGGCAACCGATGGCACGCGAGCCAATTTTTAATGGCACTCTGGGGCCTGCCGGGACCCTAGTGTGCCATTAAAAATCCTGCCAACGTTGCAAGCTGCAGGGTCCGCGCTCCCGGGCTGGAGCGCCGGGCCGAATGCAGCAAGTTGCCGGCCCCTCCCCTGCCCTCCCCATGAGCCGTGCTGCCGCGAACAGTGCTCTGGGGGCTGGGGCCGTGTGCGCTCCCGCGGGGCAGCATTTGGCTTCATGGGGAGGGAAAGACACTCCCCGCTCATCTGGATCCCCGCCACCTCGCAAAGCCCCACCCCTCCTCACAGAGTGCTGCGCGTGAGGCGGCAGGGCTACGGATCAGCGGGGAACCTCACGGTAAGGGGTCCGGGACTCGAGGGGTTGGATAAGGGGTGGAGGCAGTCAGGGGACAGGATGGGTTGGATGGGGTGGTGGTCTCTGGAGGGGGCAGTCAGGGAGCACGGGGGGTTGGATGAGGCATGGGATCTGTTAGGGGGTGGGGGGTGGATAGGGGTCAGGGCAGTCAGGGGACAAGGAGCAAGGAGGGTCCTGGGGAGGCAGTTGGGGGGGGTGTGACGATGTGGTTCTCGCGGGACCCAACTGAGAGTGCCAAATCAGGACCAATTGCTCAAACAGGGCAGACACAGCCCAAGGCTGGGGTTTTTCCACCTCTAAGGCAAAAAAAAGACTTCAGTTTCACCACTGGCTAATGCGAAGTCACAGAACTTTCCTTAACATCCAGTCTCACAGTCATCACCATCAGTCACACGTCCTGGGGAATGAAGTTATGAAAACACAACCCAGTAAAAAGAAGGTTCTCTCGATCCAAAGGACGAATAGCCAGATCCCGGTAATATGTTTATTAAAGAATATTAAATAAGGATGACCACCATACAATCAGAGTTTGGCATGTCAATCATTAGTTCGGGTGCAACACACAGAGTAGGGGGACGCTGGTATTTTGGTTATGGGTTAGCATATATACATACAGTCTATAAGGTCCCAATGCCGGGGTGTACGGTGGGGTGGGGTCAAAAGTATTGGAGGGGAGAGTGAGGGTAATCGTATCTAATGGGTTACACATAGTCATTGATTAGAGCAAAGCAGCCGGGTATGGGAGAAGGTGACCTCAGGTGGAATCGATGGGCGGTGGCCTCGGATCAGGGATCGTAGTTAGTAGGGGGGGTTAAGGGTTTTCCCCCTCCCCCGTGGGTGCCGTGGAGCACATGCTCACTCCTAGTACTGGCGTGGTCGTGATGTGTTCGGTGTAGATGTCCTGGACCATCGAATAAGTGTCTGAGACCATCAAAACGTTTCATCATCGGTATGAGGACGAGCCACCCACCAGGGCCTAAGTAACACGTTCTTATGGGGTCCCGCGCGCCTACGCCCCGAGTTAGGAGCTTGGTACGCTTAAACTCGATAGTCCCTATGGCACCGGCAAGGTGTCAGTCAAGGGGGATATTTTTCGATTACGGGGCTCGGCTTGCGGAACGCGGGTCTGTTCTCGAATGGGATCACGTATGACGAGGATGATCATTTTTCCGCTCCGTGTCGTGAGACGATGTCTGGGCGAGCAGCTGTCGTGCCAGGCGAATGGTGGGTGACTGACATCTACAAGGTGTGGGGATGGCACTTCACTAGCGGTCCTGGACAGGCGTGTGGCGCAGCTGCAGGCTCTGGCATCGGGCTGTGCAGTTTTTGACTGCAAGGAATGGGGTCAGGTTCCAGAGGTTACATGCACTTCCTGCAGCGCTTGTCCGGTTCCCGTGGAATGCTCATAGAGCGGGACGCAGTTAGATCGGCGGGTGTAAAGGAACTCGAGTCGAAGCGGTGAAGCTGCTGCGGGGGAAGAAGTGGTTCTTGGAGTCCCATGCTGGTCACTCAAAGGCTTCGCCTGGTACGGGTTTTTTTCCGCCGGGTGTCCACGTAGACACGCGTGGGACGGCGGCCTCAGGGATCTCTAAGACGCCTCTGGCTCCAGGGGCTGACTGGTGATGCTAGCCTCGTCCGATTCTGCGGCACCAGATCCAGCTCTGCGCTCTCGCTCATACAGGGCAGCCCAGACGCTTCCTTAGCGGAGCGTGGCGCTGCGGGCGCGAGACTAAGCGGGCGATAGTCACTCGTCTCGGGACCCGAATATCGCCGTACAGGGAGCCGCCACCCCAACATCAGGAAGTGCTACATCTGCGCCGGAGGGAGGCCTATACACCTCAGATCTTACCAGCAATCAAGGCCGGTAGGTCTGTGCATCTTAGAATCTAAAATTCTAAAGGTTTATTCATAAAAGAAAAAAGATAGAGATGCAGGCTAGAATGGTTAAACTGAACCTCATTACATACAGTGAATTGGCAAGTCTTTAGTTCAAGGCTTGTAGCAGATGAGTAAGACTGCAGTTTAATCCAGTCTCGGGAGAAATCCCCCGTGGGAGGGCATTCCTTTGTGAGAGCTTCAATTGTAGCAAAGTCCCTCCAAGGTAGACAGCAGGGATGAAGACAAAATGGATCAGGCTTCAGCCTTATATAGCTTGTTCCAGGTGTAGAACCTTCTTTGATCTTTATGTGGAACAGTTAACAGCAAATGGAGTCTGGGAGTCCAAAGGGCCAGTTTCGCTCAGTCAGTGAGGTCAGGATATCCGCCTTCTCGTCGATGGTCATTGTGTAGTAGGTTGATGTCTTAATGGGCCATAGCAGGCTAAGCAAGGCGACCCACTTGCCTGGGCGTGTACCAGAACTGCAGAGCAATTTAAAATAAGCAGACAGTAAACAGCCAATATCATACTTCAGACTACAAATGATACAGCATAACAGACGCATAATCATAAACGTACGCCGTAACCACTGGTCTTAGAACACCTTATATGTACCCATTTACATAGGATTTGGTAGCCACTAAACAGAACTTGGTATGCAACCAAATGTTCTATATGGGTCCCAGTTATATAGAATAACTGTCACAGGGGGTCTCTGAGGAATGATAAAAGGGACAAAGGAGCTGCGGGGGTTGGGAGTTCTGGGGGGCTTCCAGAGTTAAGCGTGTGGAGAGGGGTTGGGCAAGCGGGAGCAGGGGGGCGTTGTATGGGTCCCAGAGTTATGGGCCTGTCGGGGGCGGGGAGCGGTTAGATAGCAGGGAGTCCAGGGGTTCTGTCTAGGGTGCAGGGATGAGGACATAAGGTTGGCAAATCAGGGAAACAGTATAGTGGTAGACGTCCTAGGGGGGGCAGTCAGGGGACAAGGGCAGGGAGGCTTAGATAGGGGTGGGGTCCAGGGGGGGTTAAATCGGGACAAGGAGCGAGGAGGATTCAGGGTTCGAGCGGGGGCTCTCCCAAGCCCTGCCCGAAACCCTGCCCCTCATATCCCCCCCAGCCCTGCCCATGAGCCTGTACCACCCAGCACACTGCTGACTCCACATGACCAGCCTGACTCTGGCACCACCCAAGTGCGCAGCTCACACATACCCAGCTCCCTACCCCTGACCACCTGCAGCCCCTACATCTGCCTAGCCCTCTGCCTGACTCTTGCACCCCCCAAATCCAGCCCGCCAACTCCATGCACCGCACATCCCATCCACCCCCGAGCACCAACAGACTCCTGCACCACCACTCACATTCCACCCTGCACCCCTCACACAAATGGGACTGCGCAGGTAAAGACACCCAAACCTCCTGCCCCAACCCTGAGCCCCCTCCCTCATTCTAGCTCCTGGCCAGACACTTCACCCCAGCCCTGTGCTCGGTCCACTCCCACCCTCAGCTCAGTGCAGAGAGAGGAAGAGAATGGGCAAGAACCAGGGAGAAGGTAGGTACCCACTGTATGTGGGCAGGGCCGGGACCCCAGACCAGCAGCGGGCTGAGCGGGTTCGGCAGCCGGGATCCCGGCTGGCAGGAGCTGGCGGATGGAACCCCTGAGCGGCAGTAGGCTGAGCTGCTCAGCCCACTGCCAGTCTGGAGTCCCAGCTGCTAGCCCCACACAGCCCGCTGCCAGACCCTTCCCAGCTGGGGTCCCGGCCGCAGGCCCCACTCAGCCCACTGCTGGCCTAGATGAACAGAACCCCAGACCAGCAGTGAGCCGGCGGCGTAAGATCAACATTTTAAATGAAGCTTCTTAAACATTTTGAAAACCTTGTTTATTTTACAATACAACACTAGTTAAGTTATATAATATATACACTTGTAGAGAGAGACCTTCTAAAAACATTAAAATGTATTACCGGGCACGCGAAACCTTAAATTAGAGTGAACAAATGAAGACTCGGCACACTACTGCTGAAAGGTTGCTGACCCCTGTACTAAACTATGAGTGTCTTGCCTCCCATCCCCCACTTACCAATACTAAGTTAAAAGGGATTTCAACTTTCATTCTGTAAGTAGAGAAACTCTAGTGGTTGGATTTACTGAACAAGGTTTAAATCAAGTTTTTTTTAACCTGATCACTCCAGTACAAGCAGACTGGACACAATCTTTCCGAGTATGAATAACACCAAGGCAAGGCCAAGAGAGTGACCATGTACACTGGAACCAGATGAATTCTGTTCTCCCCAAAGTACTTTATTATCTGAAATAATCCAGAGTAGCAACAACTGAAGCTTTAAAACGGCTTCCTGGAGCTCACACATCATACTTCTACTCCTATAAAAGGCAAAACAGCACTTAATTTCAGAGATTCAGCCAGGTTGGATCTTTCTTGAGAAAGGAGGGGGGGGAAATACACTCTAATCTCTTCACAAGGATCTCCGACATCAGGCTACTGAACTGTGGTTTATGAGCAGATTTAAAAGGTACAGACAAGAAGGGATAAATCCCAGAGTTTAAAAGTGCAATGTATAATTATACTCAAGCAACTAAATTAGATGCTATTTTACTTCCCAGGAGGCAAGGGAACAGCAGGTAAGGGTGTAAGTAATATAGTGAAAAGACATAGACAGTATTTACAAAATACATTTTGTAAAATACATTTACCTGCAGTTCTTTGTAATACTCTTTAGTTTTATTATTTATATTAATCATTTCAGCTGTATAAAATAGAGATGGGCCCATCTCATCACCGTAGATCTGACCACCTCTAACCATCAGAGACTTCTGGATCCAGATTTGAACTTTATGGTTTGGGCCCATCTCTTATTAGAAAAAAGTGGGTCTACGTAGGAACACCAAAACTGCCACACAAGGAAGGACCAGTAGTCCAACTGATAGCTGACAACAGCCAAGCTCATGATTCAGAAAATTGCATATAAAACCCTGTAAGGCAGCAGTTTTCAAAACGTGAGCCATGGAGCACACTGGTGATCTGACAAGAGCTGCTGGTCAAGTGGTGTCAGCACTCCTCCTTATTTCCAGCTGTCAAATTGCATTGAGAGAGGCTAAAAATACATTACTTTCTTCCCTATTATTATTTTTCCATGTGAACATCTGCTATAATTGCAGGGGTGTATGTGGTCAGGAATGGGAAGTGGGGTGGTCTCTGCAATCAGAAATGGGAAAGGAATTGTGCATGAGACAATTTATTAAATTTCAGTCCATATAATGAAAAAAAATTGAGAATCCCTGCCATTAGCATCCAAATTAGCAATACCATAGATGGGGAGGGATCAACTCGTGCCCCAAGATATGAAGACTTATGACCTTCTAACTGTGACCTGGTCAGTTTACTAGTGGGTGCTATTTTTCTTATTTCTCTCAATTTTTAAAAATATACTAAGCTGAAAATCACAAATGAGTGTTTAATTGCCCCCTACTTAGTTTATTGCTAGATTTGCCCTAAGAGCCTGAAATAGGGGACGGATGGAGGGTGCTTTGGTTGCTACTTGAGCGCCCTCTATCTGTTTGGCGTAATACTTAAATGTTTCTATATTTTCTCACATACATGGGCCATCGGGAAATGGCAGGCGTTGTCAGCCCTCATCTCAAAAAACAATGTTCTCATGCAATTAATCAATTATTCCTATGCCCTCACATTCTGCTTAATTTCTAGGTGCACATTGATATATTTGATTTATATAAACAAAACTAGAGGCCCCCCTTCCCAAGCTCTGGGCACCCAGCCAATAAATTTAATTTCACATTAACATTTTAATACAATGGACAGTTCTTTCCCATGTATAATAAATATGTTCCAATACATAAAATAACCCCCACTACTAACGACAAGACTTGCAACCCTCCCCAAATGCCTTGGGGAAAAAGTGAGCCTTGCAGCATGCCCTGAAGGTTAACAGATTCCAAGCACTGTCCATGCACCTTTCCCAGATCAGACTCAGCAGGACATAGCTCTCTAAAAGGAGCTTTCAAAACCAAGTCTCCTGAGCTTTGCTACACCTTGATTTTTCTGTAGCTCCAATGGTCTGAAGGAAAGAACTTGCTGTGCCTTTTTGTGCACTTTTTCATGGTTTTCTGGCTCTTCAGTGACCCCCCTTCTAAACACGTAAGCAAGTGTAGATCTCTCTAAGGAGTTAGGCAGACCTGACCATGAATGCCACAACTTCCCAACACTCCAGCACAAGGGATTTTGAGAAAGGCAAGAGTTGTTCAGTCTGCCTTTTTCATCAAGGGACTTCGTGCTCTTAGCCCTCATTTCAGTCAAGAGGAAATGAAAATCAAGCACATATGCTTTCCTTTGATGCCAAAAAGTGGACTGTTGTGTTGTTCACAAATAGCACAACTCGCAGTAGGATTTTACTCTGGAGCTCTGCAGCAGAATTTGATGACTCAGCTAAAATAAAATGGTGATGGGTGGAGGGAAGGGAGCAAGAAAAGTAAGACTCCCACCTTTAAAATATTAAAAGACAATTCCTCAAGGTGTCTTTGTAAAGGCTCTTTAATATGCTGTTCCTGTCCTGTTACGAACCACTTAAACAGCCTGAAGTGCAGGATTTAAACTAAACGCCCTTAGGGTATCAGCTGAGAGAAAGGAAATCTTATATAAGGCAGAGCTTCAAAAATGCTTTCTCTTTTTTCCTTGTCTCCTCAAAGTGGGTATAATTAATGAAAAATCCATTCATATTGCCTTCTAAAAGAACTGAAATCTTTAAATGTTGATTATACCATATGCTATCTTATCTGCAAGTACTCTTTGTTAATCTAACAAACCTCTCTACAAAATTCCTTTTGCTGCTAATTTTTGTCTGACATTTATATTTTCAAAATCTGTTTTTATGCATTTCTAATTTTCCCATCATTGGTATCTGGCTACTACTGTTAAAACATTTGATCTTTTTTTGGGTATACAAAGGTACCTAACGTTCTGCTCTGAAAAATGACTGTAAAAATGTGTTTTCCAAGACATATCTGCTGATCAGTGACCAAAAAAACCCCAAAAAACAAAAAGTAGTTTGTACTCCCTCTATCCCTGCAGAGCTAACACAGGTAAGAGAGAGTGATCTGAAATTCCATTCCCTTTTGTGCATCAACAGAATTATTTCCTAAGCACTAATTGTAGGGTTAAACAGATACACTTGCACAAGCCTTGTGACGGCAATGGAGCCACACATCTCACTGAAGACAATCTTTATTACTAGTATCAGGGGATAGCCGTGTTAGTCTGTATCCACAAAAACAAAAGGAATCTGGTGGCACCTTAAAGACTAACAGATTTATTGGGCATAAACTTCTGTGGGTAAAAAACTTCACTTCTTCAGATGCATGGAGTGAAAATTACAGATGCAGGCATTATATAACGACACATGAAGAGAAGGGAGTTACTTCACAAGTGGAGAACCCCCGGTGCGACACCTCCCCATCTATTATTGGGAGTGGACTACATCCAGTGATGAGCTCCCAAAATACTAATAACCGGTTTCCACAGCATTTTGGCAGCAGGTCCTTCACCCGGAGTGAGTGAAGATCCCCCCCTACCGCCGAAGATCCGATAGGGAACCGCACGGTTAGTACAAGTAAAGCCCATGTGCCTGTCTCCTCCACCCCCCTCTCCCCCCTCAAAACACCCAACCAACAAACGGGGGGGAAAAAGGGTATGAAGGAAGAGAGAGATGAGGGAGACGCACATGGGGCTTGTACTAACCGTGCGGTTTCCCATCGGCATCTTCGGCGGTAGGGGGGATCTTCACTCTCCCGGTGACGGACCGTGCGCCAAAATGCTGGGAAACCGGTTATTAAGTATTTGGGAGATCATCACTGATGTAGTCCACTCCCAATAAATAGATGGGGAAGTGTCGCAACGGGGGTTCTCCACTTGTGAAGTAAATCCCTTCTCTTCAATGTTCGTTATATAATGCACTGCAGTCTGTAATTTTCACTCAATGACATCTGAAAGAAGTGAAGTTTTTTAACTCAACGACGAACAATATGATCTGTAAGGTGTGACAAAGAGCACAGTTCCTTTTGTTTTTGTGGTAACGCTGACTAAAGCTATCACCTGATACTGAGTAAAATTGTCTTCAAGTAGATGTGGGGCTCCATTGCCGTCAACAAGGCTTGTGCAAGTGTATCTGTTTAACCTACATTAGTGCTTAGGAAATAATTCTGTTGATGCACAAAAGGGAAACATGGAATTCAGATCACTCTCTTTCACCTGTGTTAGCTCTGCAGGATAGAGGGAGTAAATCTTTTTGTTTTTTGGGTTTTTTTGGTCACTGTCGCAAGATATTTCTTGGAAAACACATTTTTACAGTCATTTTTTCAGAGCAGAACTTAGGTCCTTTGTATAACCCCAAAAAAAGATCAAATTTTTAACAAGTAGTAGCTCAATACCATGATGGGAAAATTAGAAATGCATAAAAACAGATTTTGAAAATATAATGTCAGACAACAAATTAGCAGCAAAAAGGATTTTGTAGAGAGGTTTGTTAGATTAACAAGAGTACTTGCAGATAAGATAGCATAAGTATAATCACATTTAAAGATTTCAGTTCTTTTAGAAGGCAATAGAATGGATTTTCAGTTAATTATGACCACTTTGACGGAACAAGGAAAAAGAGAAAGCATTTTGAAGCTCTGCCTATATAGATTTCCTTTCTCTCAGCTGATACCCCCTAAGGGCTTTAGTTAAATCCTGCACTTCAGGCTTATTAAAAGTGGTTCGTAACAGGACAGGAAAGCATATTAAGAGCCTTTACAAAGACACTTGAGGAATTGTCTTTAATATTTTAAAGTGGGACTTACTTTTCTTGCTCCCTTCGCCCCATA